>NC_135339.1:91886839-92186839 GCF_023851605.1 Tamandua tetradactyla | reverse complement strand
ATCGGTGATAGTCCTCCCGGCCAAGAGTCTGCAGCCTTTTATCTGGATGCTAAGCTGCTCTGGGAAGACCTGGTCTCTGCTTAAATTTTGTTAGAGGGTCCATATTACACAGCTCATTACAAGTGCTCCTAACTCTTAGACAACGACTCTGTGCAGTGGATGGTGTGGCTAATGAAGTAGAAAGCTTTAACAACAAATCATTTGGAAGTCCTGGGTGCTGTGTTTCTAATGGAGGAAGTTTCTAATCATAAGCAAATGTAATCATTTATGTTAAGCAACCCATGGGCCTGATCAATGTAGCACAAACAGCCATTAAGCAAAAATTATGACAATAAAGAAACAGAATCCTAACACTGCAAACTTAGCAGTTTACATTGTTTGTGGAATCAAGTAAACTTTGTCTTCATGAAATGGAACCAAAACTACCCATATGTACCACTCCATGCTTTAGGGTAGGGCTTGGGGTCCTTAGAGGTAACCAAGACTTCTACCCTCAAACAACAAAGTTGGGAAAGAAGTCACAAGATCCCATCTCAAGACACATAAAATTGTTACAAGGGCCATGTGTGACATTTGGCAACTTATTAAGCTTCTTTGAGCTTCTGTTTCTGTTCCTATAAAAACTAACATGTGCACAACTACTGGGCAGGTGTGTACCTGGCCCGGAACAGGTATTCTATGGCAGCTCCTCTCCCGACTAGTGGTCCAAACTCTCTTGCATCAGAATAGGCCCTGCCAGGTGCAGCAAAGCCAGTCACATTGAGGGCTCCCTTCCTGACCTTCCCAACCACCATCTCACCCACTCACACCCTTCCCAGTTGCTGTCTGCTCCAATCAAGCTAAAACCAGAGGCAATGCCCCAACCCGGGGATCCTGCCCATCAAGAAGCGACCCGGGTTCCACCCATCTGTTCAAGAAGTAATTAACAGTATATCTATGATATATTAACATATCTATCCAAGAAGCGATTAATTATATAGTAAGGGAAGTTAGACACAATGAGGTGCGTTAATAGGAGAAGCACAATTTAAGGACAGACTGAATCTTTACAAATATGAAAGCACGAATTAGATGCAGACCTTTGAAAGGATGCCTTCCCTGACCTCCACCTAGGTAGAGACCCCCTTCTGCATTGAGGAGGCAATGGGGACACCTCTCGAAGACTGAGAAAATGCAGTCTGATGAGAAAGAACCCAGAAAAGCAGCATTCTCTTTATAGAAATCCTTGAGAGAACATATTCCAAGTATACTCTTCCACAAAGAAGTCCTAATCCGTAGGCTGTGTTAGTGTCATATTCAGATGCTTTAAATGAAATTCAATAGCTACCACCCAGACAAAGGGAATCCACAAAGAGACCTGAGCTCCTCCAGTGCAGTGCTTTAATGGCCGAATGAAAATAATCTGTCAACAGGCCCCAATAAAGACGTTCAACTGATGAATGTGTCACCAGTTAACCACTTAATAATTTATACATTTGTGTTGAACTTTAACACTGAACTGATAGGATGCATAAAATACTTGGACACTCTCAAGCCGGATGCCTGACAGGATGCTGTGCACACAGTAGGCTCGCCGCCCCACAAATGAGCAGAGAAAGAACGACAGGAAGCAGAAGTTACACCACTGTTTGCTTTGGAAAACAGGGTCCAAATGCATAAGTTTAATCTGACAGAGTACAAGGCACTTAAGCACCTCATCAGCACATGTAGCTGACACGTGTGGGTGACGCCCATTCAGCACCGTCGAGACGCAGGGCCACCTTCAGCTCCAGCTCAGTTACAGTGACTCAGCCAACGTCCGCAACAGGATACTGTAATAACAGGCTATAAGCTAATAGGTGTCTTCCTTTTCAAATTAGTAGAGCAGATTTCAGGAGATTTTCTACATTATGCACACATTTGAAAATTGCAAAGATAAAGCAATTTCTTAAAGTATGTCCACGAAGGTTTTGATAATCCTTGTTTCTATATAAAAACTTGTACATCAGGCCCTGAAACTTTCCCTCGCAAAGTCCGCTGGTATTGGTCAAGAACGCGCCACACTCCCCTATCAGGATGATTAATGGAGGCACCTTTTTCACAGAATGTCAGCCTCTGCCTTTTTAACAACTGACCTTTCATAGAATACTACTGAACTCATAATTCCACTTTTGTTCAGTTTCTTATTGGTGGAGTTGAAGTTAATGCTCACGGGAACGGCGGCGAAGGTGGCGCGTAGTAAATCTCGGTGCACACCAACCTTCCGGGCTGGCAGCCCAGGGAACGGCACTGCATCTCCCTACCTCCGCGGCTTAAACACGCTGCAAAAATTTTGCATCCTTTCAAAAGACAAATCAGGGCAGTCTGCAGACCTCTTTGGAGAACAAAGATGGATATTTTCAGAAAGACTTTAAAAGTTTGTAGGTTTTTAAAGGACCTAATAAAATTGCTAATTTCAATCATAAATTTAAAAGAATTTACTCTGATTCAGTTTTCTGAAACATTCCTGATGACTAAGATGATATATGGCACAACATACTCTATAACCTACATTCATCTCTTAGAAGTGACAATTTAATAACGCATCAAGGCAACACAGGACGCCAAAACCACTTACCTTACCACGAGATCACAGGAGAAAAAAGAAATCTACTGGTAACAACACCTCAAGACCCCTCTTTGAAAATAGTAGAAAATGATTGGGAAAATAGAGCTAGAACAGAGGTTTCTTCTAATTATCACTGGGAATAGCAAATTACTTAAGGACTCAATTTTTTCACCATGCCAGCCATTTCCATACTCAGACATACCTAATTTCTATAAATCCCTTATGGGCTCAAACTAGTTTTAGCTTCAAAGATCTGATGGATCCCAGGGCGAAGTAAGAAGGCTATAGTGCATTCAATTATTAATTCTTATTAAATATTTGAGAAAAGTCATTATGAATAAATATTGGAGATAGAGTATACAGGTAACTGGGCAAACTCTACTGCATCTTCCATAGTAGCCTTATTCCCAGAGAAGTCATTCATCTAAGAAAGGTTATAGATGTAGGTAAAACAGCCAGACAATAAAACCTGAGGATAAAAGAAGAAGATGCCTACAATGGGGCCCAGTGCCTTGTTCCAGTGTAAAAACAGGGCCCTGGTGAATGAAAATACCCTGGGAAAACTAGGCTATAACCTCACTGTGGTACAAAAAGCCTCATAGTACAAACATCACTCATCTGAATCCCAAATGCCCAGCGGGACTGGGTGGGGACAAACAGGGCCTACACCTTCCCGAATAGAGTAGGCATGGCCACCACCAAGCAACGAAGCAGGGAATTCGAGATTTAAATGGAAAATAAGAGAAAGTCTAAAGGAAAAAGAGAGGTGGCAAAAAGGATCCGATATACTTTATAAGTCTGCAACTAACAAAAACTAAGAATATAAAACCGGTGCAAAGCAGAGGCACCTGCGAGCACCTCTTCTCAGGTGGCAATAACGAAAAGGATACAGATTTTCACCGAGAAGTTCACAATCATAAAACACAATTTCCAGTCTTGAGAAAGAAGAGTCAAGGAGAGAGAAAGCTATGGCTTCCATTTAAAAAGGGAAACCGGGAAATTCGCTAACTCAGATGAAAATGGTACTCTCCTCACCAGGCAGCAGGGAAAATGACACCTCGAAGAGGAAAGCTAGCAGGGAGGAAACAGGCCAAGCTATTTATAACTGGCAATGAACACAAAAATCCTGAGGAAAGGGCATAAAATATTGATACTCTTCACTTCTGTAAAGAAAAAAACAAATTCATGAAAGAAAATCACCCACAAATCTTCCCATTTGCATTCTATAATGTGTCCTCTAAGCTTGTGGCTCATTGTACTATCAGACTGACCCAAATTGGACAGTCCTTCATTACAGATTTCCTGGAAAAGACATCTTCAATTTCACCACAGCCTATTAAGCAAGATGTTATAAACTTTTATTTGATCATTTATCAACTATGGGTAAGCTTTCAATTTTAAAGAGACTCGAAAGACTGAGTCCTGAAAATACCCATGCCACATTTGTGCCTGACAAAGACTAGTGCTGAATCCTCACACACGCAGCAAAAGGACGTAGCACTACAGTGATGCAGGACAACCAGGGAGTCTTCTAGAATGAGTACAAAGGGAATGTCAAGAGTACATTCCAGAACAAGGAACAAACATATAAGATGCACCCCTTAGTTCACACTGAACGAAGATGACTGACAACACCAGTCCATCACAAAATGCAATTTCATATCTGCAGACTAATACCTTGAAATATGGGATCTTTTCAAATATACATAACTTAGTTCAGTTCTACTATAAAGAAGTTAAGAACAGCGAACCCAGCCATCTATCACTCTCCAATACCTCACTCCTAAAGATTTGTTGCAGAGGAAATTTTCAGATGGTAGGAACTCATATCTCATTATTGTGAATGGGAGAAATAATAATGGGTTCCTATTTAATCTAAAATACCCAAACCAACTTGCCCAATCACACTAAAACACTTTTTAAACACCTATATAAAAAATTAAGGACTTCTGTATATTCTACATCATTTAAAGTACCAATTATTTACCTAATTATTTAACAATTACTGAACTCATTAGTGAATCATCTGGGTGCAGTTCTCAAGGATACAGGCTGTATCAGAAGCAAATTACACTTTCTTTCTACCCTGCAAGAGACATATGGAATAACATAAATAAATATTGACATAGTATGTTAAACATCTAAAGGTACCACCCAAACTCGACCCAGGCTGCTAAGTGAGCCCAGGCTCTGGGCAGCCATAAACACTGGGATCCCCCCTTCCACCCAAGAGGAAGGAGTAAAGATGCCAAAGCCCAAGAGGCTTAAACAAGGAGCTCCTGGGACAAGGTGATTTTGGAGGAATGGCCTAGGCACAGCTAATGCCCCTCCAAATCATCTCCGCAGGCTAAATCACTAGACCTGGTTTCTTTTGAGGATCATGAAGTCAGGCTAAGATATTCTGTAAGTTATTACTGTGGCTGGATAATGAGAACTTAAGTTAGACATGGACAGATACCTGTGCTGTCCGTCAAACTCTCAAGATTAGGGATTCACAGAGAAAAGTGAGAGACCAGAAAACCACATCCAGGGAAAAACAATTTAGAGAAAGGATGCAATCAGGAAAGTATTCTGCAGTGACTTGTGAAGGCAAAAATGCCATTAAACTTCTTCCAAGGAAGAGCAAGTTCAACAACGCACCACATCCCAGGAGTCCACACAATTGGAAGGAGAGTCAGCTGCTCACAGCATGCACAGTAACTTCCAGTGAGAAAAGGACTGCTATCCAGGGCAGACACTCCTCACCGGCCAGCTTCTCGTCCCTGTGGCATTTGGTGTGAACAATGGATACCCACTAGAATTTGGCCTTCACCACACAGAGTGCAGTCTTCCCTTCACCTGCTCTCCCAACCACTTATGCTCTGAGACCCCACCTCACCCCAGCCCCTGACTTGGTCCACCACGTGCTTTTCAGACCCTGACAGCCAGGGGCTGCTGCTCACCTCTAGTATATGTGCACGGCAGTGAGAAAACAAAGCCAACTGCAAAAAGACACAAGGGACGGAGAAATAGAGCGTCAAGACCACAAGGGTGATGCTGAAGTAATCAATGAAACACTGCAGGCCCAGCCAACAAGAGTGGCTAGCACAGCCCAAGATGGCACTCAGTAGGCACCACCACATGTGGAGCACATGGAAGCCACTGTTCTAACAGTTGATTAGTGTTTCTGAGGAGGAGACACCCGTGCAGGGCACCTTGTGTGCCCTACTTCAGGCAGGCTCAGCTTCCCTGCTCTAGAGAAGTCCAAAGGGAGCCACAAGACCCTGCAGTAAATGCCTTTCTTCCCCACCTCCGACTTCTGGAATCATGCCATTCTTTATGAAAAGCACACATAGTCCAATTTCCTAGCCTTTCATTTATTCAGTTTTTAAAAAATAATTTCTAATCCAACTGTAGTCAGCCCTGGGCTAGTCCCAAGAGCACCAGAGTAAGGAAGACAGAGAGACACACGGATCCTGTCCCAAAGAAGACACAGCCACAGACAGAAAGGATCAGCATAATGAAAGGCCACCAGTGTCAGGACAAAGGCACTGGGGGGGTGGGGTGGGGATGGGCAGGGGCACCCAAGCCTAAGAGCCCTAGAGGGTAGTCTTCCCAAAGAGGAGGCCAGCTAAGGTGCTGCCTATGAAAGAGGGGCAGGGCAAAACTCCCAGGGGAGGCGGGAGTTGGCATGAGTACCCAAAGGCTGTGTGTGGAGAAGGGGTGGGAGGAGGAGGTGGGGAGGGTGAGGAGGGAAGGAGGTGAACAGGGGGGTACTGGGGAGGAGGAGGTGGGGAGGGGAGGGAGAAGAGGGCAGGAGGAGGAGGGAAAGGGGAGGAGGAAGAGAGGAGGAAGGAGGGGAGGAGAGGCGAGGGAAGGAGGAGGAGGGAGGGAGGGGAAGAGGGGGAGGGAAGACGGGGAAGAGGGGGAGCAGAGGAAGGAAGCCATCAGAGCCCGTAGGGGCTGTGCCAGCTTGTCTCCCTGGGCTGCAGCATCAATGGCTGCAGGTCGAAGGCAGCAGCGTACACTTATGGAGGTTATTGTGGTTTGAGATTCCCATAGACCACCTCCTTTAATCATCCAATAATCCTGTGAGAAATAGGATTGCTATTTGACACACAAAGAAACAGAGGTACAGAGAACATTTCCCAATACAGTGTAGAGTGGCAGGTTGGGACTCAGAATCCTCAAGTGTAGCTCTGGAGCAGAGTTCTTGCTCTCTGCCAGACATGGTCTCTGAGACACATGGTCCAGTACTAACACGAGAAAGCAAAGGTTAAGACAGCTTCTGCCGAGCACTCAAGAGGGAGAGGGGCCAGAGCCAAAATGTCAGAAATGCAGAGTTAATGCATTCCTATCCTAAAAAAAAAATGAGTCATTTAAGGGGGTATCATGACCAGATTTGCAACAGAAATAGTTCTGCAGTATAGAAAGGTGTCACGGGGCAAAAGCTAGCCACAGAGAGGCCAGGAAGAAAGTCTGTGAAGGAAATATTCACCAAGGTTCCCAACAATGTTTGTCAATGGATACTTACTGTATTCCAATAATAGCCAAAACTGTAGTAATAAGGAAATAAACAAATGGCCAGAAAGACAAAATATTTTAAAAAGTATGTCACAACCATATGACAAACCACAGGCCTTTCCAAAATCATACTTAAAAATATATTTAATAGCATAAGAAAAATACTCACGGCATATGGTTAAACTTAAACAGAGTCTACATTGGATTTTAAACACACACTGATGAAAAAACTAGAAGGAATGATACTAAAATATTAAAAGTAAGTTTTATCTCTGGGTAATAGAATTATGAGTTGTTTTTATTTCCTTTGTATTTTTCTATATTTGCCAAAACGAGCATAAATTAATTTTGCAGATAAACATCTTACAAGCTCATCAGTTGCAGGCTGTTGGTGGCTACGACTAACCAGAGGCAGAACACGCCAAGAGGACCCACATCAGGTCACAGAGCAAGTCGGCCAGTGGCAGGCCACTGAGAACCCTGATCTTGCCATCTTTCCGCACCGATGATAATATGCCTTTCAGCCCCAGTTGGTCCCTCATGGTCACAACATGGTTGCCCCATCTCCTGGAATCAAATCTTCACACTATGTATCCAAAGGCCGGGGACAGAGGGAGTCTTCCTCATACTTCTCTTTTTATTAGGAAGGAAAAGTCTTCTCCTGGAGCTAGCCTAAAAGACAGAATTCCCGCACTCCCTCTCTGCAGTGAGGCTGGAGAAGCCAGCACCTGGCATTCAGCCTTTCTAATCCAAGGTAAGTTGCAACAATAAGGAAAAAGGAACAGAGAAGGTCTTTGGGGCAGACAAGCCCCCTCTTCCCTATAACACCTTTCCTAAAATTCCAAACCCCCTCTCCTCCCAATCCAAGTTGCTTGTTCTTTTGTATCTTTTGTAAATTTCCATTTTTCCTTCCTGTGCCATGCATGCAATTATTCACCAGCATTTCTTTCTCCCCAAGTAGACAGAGTTCTTTGAAGATTGGTTCATATGTTTTCAACAGTCTATGACCAGGCTTCCACAGAACCTAACAATAAATGTTGAACTGAGTTCTCAATTCACTTCCTTGCCTTGTTGCACCCTGTGGGGTGAGCAAGACCAGAAAAGGGCCAAAGCCCAGGGTATCACCCTGATAATCTTCACCTGCTTCAAAACTACCTGCCTTCCATGGAAACTGCCCATTTTTATTAGTCTAATTTATTACGGAAAGTTTCCTTTCACCACAACTAACTTCCTGGCAAAAGTAATGTAGAAATCTGACTGAAAAAATGATATATTTATCTGAATTCATTTGAACAAAATGTAATATTATCGATATTAATAATTTTAGCTTTAGAAATGTACCAGCCTCCCAAAGAAAAAAGTCGTTGACCCAAAATATCAGAGGATATTAAACTGAGAAATGATCTACTGATGCAAATCATTAAATCTGTTTACATGTGCTTACTGAACCCTATCACAGAAATTAAACTGCATATGGCAGCGGGACAGAGCTAGCTGTGCATGGGTACATGGAGACAGCTTTGTGGAGCCAGGCGCTATGTCATTAACTTCTCCCACTTTCCCTCATTAACAAGTAAAATGTTTTCACTGCTTGAAAAGTTTTAATAAATAGAAAAAGGCAGGGCAGCTGACATAGTTTTTAATGTAATATACAAGGGCTTTTAATATTTTTACATACATTAATGACAAAGCTGGGGAAATGTTAAAAGGTTATTATAGACGTATAGAAAAGCAAAATAAAAATAACCTCCTGGAAAGGATTTTGGAGTGGTCTTCACTTCTGTGCCTTTGGATTTTGGTATCTGGATTGCAGTTCTTCAATAAATATCAACCAAAAGGGAATGCCCCCACCCCCTGCCCCCAACAACCTCTCTCCCCCAGTCATGGTCTAAATGCCACAGGAACCATCACTCTACAAGGCAGTCTGCATACAATCAGTGCAGTGCTTCACTGTATGGACCAGGCAAACAGGCTTACAACCCAAAATTCTCTGTGAAAACAGAACTGATTCTCTAGCACAGATACAGAGAGAAATAAACTACCAGGCATGTTTCTTGCAGTTAAATCACACATCGACTAGAAGGTGCACTCAATTTAGCTAAAGGCTTAACAAACAAAATTTTACTTGTAACCTACTTATATGTTTTCAAAATTATAAGCCCACATTTTTAGTTCTCATATACCTCATCTCCTTTCTGAATATGAGAGCCTCTCTTTATTCTTATGGAAATAATGGTCCTTAACTTTCTTGCTGCTTTCCTCCATTTCAACTTGCCTCTGTAATAAGCAGGGTGAACACGCCACCCGTTCATATATTCGCAGTTCATTGAGGAGGCCTGCTGTGTGCCAAGCTGGGTAAAGTACTAAGAATGTTGGGACGGGGCCTAAGGAAAAAACCCAGGGACTGAAAGCAACATTTGAGTCAACTGGGGTCAGGGAATCCAGGCTGGGCAGGACTGAGCTGGGTCTGGTGCTCCTAGTAGATGCAGGTCTGTACTTGATGTTCACCTTTTGGGACAAAGAGCAGTAGAAGCCAGCAACCCCCGCCTCCCAAGCAAGAAAGCCACCTTACAGGCCAGCAAGTCAATCTCATGTACTAGCAAGCACAACCACACAAGCAAAGAAGCCCAACCTCACATGCCAGGGAGCCCAACTTCATGGCCCTGCAAACTTAACCTCAGGAGCGAGGTAGCCCATCCCAGCCAGCTCTTTTAAAGGTTCTACTTGGTTTACACTAACCAAGTTGCTTGGTTGGCCAGAGCAAGTTATACAGCCAAGCCCCTCTTCCTTGTGGGAGAGCCAATCCTACTAAGGAGCATATGCGGAAACATGAACTTGTTCACCTAAGGAGTTGGGATAGCTGTGCCCTTGCCATCTTGTGGCCCTAACTGTTGATGTATTGGCCATTCTTTCATAATGTCCCTGCTAATGGATCAGCGTATTTAGTCAAAACAATAACTCTTTTTTGACATAGACAACAGTGGGATAAAATTTGTTCCTTTGCTATTCTCACCCTGGTTCCATGTCTTGTGGTTATCACCCAAAGTATCATAATTATCACTACGTGGGGATCTGAACCTCTCACTTGAATAAGGTACCCTGAACCTGAGCCCAGGTCAAATCACAGGCAGGGCACCTAACTCTGGGATTAAGATACAACAGGCTCTAAGCTCCAGCAGTTTCTTTGCACTGGGATCCTGTTTTTCCTAACAATGATACCCTTATGTTTGTATAATATTTGATACCTCTTCAAAGTTCCTTCCTGTCCATCACAAAAATCTGACCACAGAGGGACTTCCGGAGAAGATGGCAGCTTAGTAAGGCGCACGGGTCTTAGTTCCTCCTCCGGAACAACTACTAAAGAACTAGAAATAGTACAGAACAGCTCCCGGAGCCACGACAGAGACCAGACACACAGCGTACCCTATTCTGGAACGGCTGGACCGGCTAAGAGACTCCACTGCGGTGAGGTCCCCGAGAGGCGCGCGCTTCGCTGGGCCGCGACGGCTGGCGGCTGGAGCCCCTCCCTCCCTCCTTCCCGGGTCGGCTGGGAGCTTTGGATCAGTGGTTCCCCGAGCCACAGCATCCGGCGCCCCTCCCCCACGGGCGGCTTTCCAGGCAAGCTGGGAGCCTCGGATCGGCGGTTCCCCAAGCCGCGATGGCCAGCGACCAGAGCCCCTTCCACACACGCAGCTTCCCGGGCCGGCTGGGAACCTCGGATTGGCGGTTCCCCAAGCTGCGGCGGCCGACGCCCCACCCCCACGCGGGGCTTCCCGGGCCGGCTGGGAGTCTCGGAACAGTGGTTTCCCAAGCCGCAGTGGCCAGCGACTGCAGCCCCTTCCACACGCGCGGCTTCCCGGGCCGGCTGGGAGCCTCGGAACAGCGGTTCCCCAAGCCGCGGCAGCTGGCGACCCACCCTCACAGGCGACTTCCCAGAGGGAAAGGAAAGAGTCTCCAACAGTAGTAGAGACTGAGCCCAACCTAACACCAATAGTGGCATTAATGAACAACTTCTGACTACTAAAAATAGGCCCTCAGCTCAGGCGAAACTGATCAAGGCGGAAGTCGCCGATTGGGATAACTGAAAAAGAGGAAAGGGGGCAAAACAGAACATTCTGCAGCTGTTTCTACGGAGGCTTCGTTGCGTCTGGGCTCAGCGCTGGGATTACACAGGTTGAAACTGCCCCGAACGCAGAAACAGGCTGCTTTCAGGGCTCTCTACCACCTGAAACTTCCCCGCCGGAGGGGTGAAACACAACTCAGGTGGAATCCCTCTCTCAAGGAATTCAGATCCCAGGACTTCACAATTTGAAGCCATGAAAACCAACCTACAACCTTTCCCCTGTTTCCACCACACACCCAGCAGCGAGAGTCTTCCAAAGTTAAAGGAGCCACAACATCTTTTGCTGGTGGGACCCGCAGACAGACAAGCACCACATACTGGGCAGGATAAGAAAAACAGAGCCCAGAGACTTCACAGGAAAGTCTTTCAACCTGCTGGGTCCCACACTCAGGGAAATCTGATTAAATGCCCAGACGCCAGCAAAAAATAACGAATCACACCAGGAAAATTGAAGATATGGCCCAATCAAAGGAACAAACCAATAGCTCAAATGAGATACAGGAGCTGAGACAACTAATTCTAAATATACGAACAGAAATGGAAAACCTCTTCAAAAACCAAATCAATAAACTGAGGAAGGACATGAAGAAGGCATGGGATCAACAAAAAGAAGAAATGGAAAGTCTGAAAAAACAAATCACAGAACTTATGGGATTGAAAGACACAGTAGAAGAGATGAAAAAGACACTGGAAACCTACAATGGTAGATTTAAAGAGACAGAGGCTAGAATTAGTGAACTGGAGGATGGAACATCTGAAATCCAAAAAGAAACAGAAACTATAGGAAAAAGAATGGAAAACTTTGAGCAAGGGATCAGGGAATTGAATGATAATATGAAGCGCACAAATATACATGTTGTGGGTGTCCCAGAAGGAGAAGAGAAGGGAAAAGGAGGAGAAAAACTAATGGAAGAAATTATCACTGAAAATTTCCCAACTCTTATGAAAGACCTAAAATTACAGATCCAAGAAGTGCAGCGCACACCAAAGAGAATAGACCCAAATAGGCGTTCTCCAAGACACTTACTAGTTAGAATGTCAGAGGTCAAAGAGGAAGAGAGGATCTTGAAAGCAGCAAGAGAAAAACAATCCATCACATACAAGGGAAACCCTAATAAGACTATGTGTAGATTTTTCAGCAGAAACCATGGAAGCTAGAAGACAGTGGGATGATATATTTAAGTTACTAAAAGAGAAAAACTGCCAACCAAGACTTCTATATCCATCAAAATTGTCCTTCAAAAATGAGGGAGAAATTAAAACATTTTCAGACTAAAGTCACTGAGAGAATTTGTGACCAAGAGACCACCTCTGCAAGAAATACTAAAGGGAGCACTAGAGTCAGATACGAAAAGACAGAAGAGAGAGGTGTGGAGAAGAGTGTAGAAAGAAGAAAACTCAGATATGATATATATAATACAAAAGGCAAAATGGTAGAGGAAAGTATTACCCAAACAGTAATAACACTAAATGTTAATGAACTGAATTCCCCAATCAAAAGACATAGACTGGCAGAATGGATTAAAAAACAGGATCCTTCTATATGTTGTCTACAGGAAACACATCTTAGACCCAAAGATAAACATAGGTTGAAAGTGAAAGGTTGGGAAAAGATATTTCATGCAAATAACAATCAGAAAAGAGCAGGAGTAGCTATACTAATATCCAACAAATTAGACTTCAAATGTAAAACAGTTAAAAGAGACAAGGAAGGATACTACCTACTAATAAAAGGAACAGCTAAACAAGAAGACATAACAATCATAAATATTTATGCACCGAATCAGAATGCCCCAAAATATGTGAGGAATACACTGCAATCACTGAAAAGGGAAATAGACACATCTACCATAATAGTTGGAGACTTCAATTCACCACTTTCATCAATGGACAAAACATCTACACAGAGGATCAATAAAGAAACAGAGAATTTGAATATTACAATAAATGAGCTAGACTTAACAGACATTTATAGGACATTATACCCCACAACAGCAGGATACACCTTTTTCTCAAGTGCTCATGGATCATTCTCAAAGATAGATCATATGCTGGGTCACAAAGCAAGTCTCAAAAAATTTAAAAAGATTGAAATCATACACAATACATTCTCGGATCATAAAGGAATGAAGTTGGAAATCAATAACAGGCAGAGTGCCAGAAAATTCACAAATACGTGGAGGCTCAACAACACACTCTTAAACAATGAGTGGGTCAAGGAAGAAATTACAAGAGAAATTAGTAAATATCTCGAGGCGAATGAAAATGAAAACACAACATTTCAAAACCTATGGGACGCAGCAAAGGCAGTGCTAAGAGGGAAATTTATTGCCCTAAAAGTCTATATCAGAAAGAAGAAAAGGAAAAAATTCAGGAATTAACTGTCCACTTGGAAGAACTGGAGAAAGAACAGCAAACTAACCCCAAAGCAAGCAAAAGGAAAGAAATAACAAAGATTAGAGCAGAAATAAATGAAATTGAGAACATGAAAACAATAGAGAAAATCAATAAAACCAGAAGTTGGTTCTATGAGAAAATCAATAAGATTGATGGGCCCTTAGCAAGACTGACAAAAAGAAGAAGAGAGAGGACGCAAATAAATAAAATCAGAAATGGAAGAGGAGACATAACCACTGACCTCACAGAAATAAAGGAGGTAATAACAGGATACTATGAACAACTTTACGCTAATAAATACAACAATGTAGATGAAATGGACAAGTTCCTAGAAAGGCATGAACAACCAACTTTGACTCAAGAAGAAATAGATGACCTCAACAAACCAATCACAAGTAAAGAAATTGAATCAGTCATTCAAAAGCTTCCCAAAAAGAAAAGTCCAGGACCAGACGGCTTCACATGTGAATTCTACCAAACATTCCAGAAAGAATTAGTACCAACTCTGCTCAAACTCTTCAAAAAAATCGAAGTGGAGGGAAAGCTACCTAATTCATTCTATGAAGCCAACATCACCCTCATACCAAAACCAGGCAAAGATATTACAAAAAAAGAAAACTACAGACCAATCTCTCTAATGAATATAGATGCAAAAATCCTCAACAAAATTCTAACAAATCGAATTCAGCAACACATTAAAAGAATTATACATCATGACCAAGTAGGATTCATCCCAGGTATGCAAGGATGGTTCAACATAAGAAAATCAATTAATGTAATACACCACATCAACAAATCAAAGCAGAAAAATCACATGATCATCTCAATTGATGCAGAGAAGGCATCTGACAAGATTCAACATCCTTTCCTGTTGAAAACACTTCAAAAGATAGGAATACAAGGGAACTTCCTTAAAATGATAGAGGGAATATATGAAAAATCCACAGCTAATATCATCCTCAATGGGGAAAAATTGAAAACTTTCCCCCTAAGATCAGGAACAAGACAAGGATGTCCATTATCACCACTATTATTCAACATCGTGTTGGAGGTTCTAGCCAGAGCAATTAGACAAGAAAAAGAAATACAAGGCATCAAAATTGGAATGGAAGAAGTAAAACTATCACTGTTTGCAGATGATATGATACTATACGTCAAAAACCCAGAAAAATCCACAACAAAACTACTAGAGCTAATAAATGAGTACAGCAAAGTAGCAGGTTACAAGATCAACATTCAAAAATCTGTAGCGTTTCTATACACTAGCAATGAACAAGCTGAGGGGGAAATCAAGAAACGAATTCCATTTACAATTGCAACTAAAAGAATAAAGTACTTAGAAATAAATTTAACTAAAGAGACAAAAGACCTATACAAAGAAAACTACAAAAAACTGTTAAAAGAAATCACAGAAGACCTAAATAGATGGAAGGGCATACTGTGTTCATGGATTGGAAGACTAAATATAGTTAAGATGTCAATCCTACCTAAATTGATTTACAGATTCAATGCAATACCAATCAAAATCCCAACAACTTATTTTTCAGAAATAGAAAAACCAATAAGCAAATTTATCTGGAAGGGCAGGGTGCCCCGAATTGCTAAAAGTATCTTGAGGAAAAAAAACGAAGCTGGAGGTCTCACGCTGCTGGACCTTAAGGCATATTATGAAGCCACAGTGGTCAAAACAGCATGGTATTGGCATAAAGATAGATATATCGACCAATGGAATCGAATAGAGTGCTCAGATATAGACCCTCTCATCTATGGACATTTGATCTTTGATAAGGTAGTCAAGCCAATTCACCTGGGACAGAACAGTCTCTTCAATAAATGGTGCCTAGAGAACTGGATATCCATATGCAAAAGAACGAAAGAGGACCCGTATCTCACACCCTATACAAAAGTTAACTCAAAATGGATCAAAGATCTAAACATTAGTTCTAAGACCATAAAACAGTTAGAGGAAAATGTAGGGAGATATCTTATGAAACTTACAATTGGAGGCAGTTTTATGGACCTTAAACCTAAAGCAAGAGCACTGAAGAAAGAAATAAATAAATGGGAGCTCCTCAAAATTAAACACTTTTGTGCATCAAAGAACTTCATCAAGAAAGTAGAAAGACAGCCTACACAATGGGAGACAATATTTGGAAACGACATATCAGATAAAGGTCTAGTATCCAGAATTTATAAAGAGATTGTTCAACTCAACAACAAAAAGACAGCCAACCCAATTACCAAATGGGAAAAAGACTTGAACAGACATCTCTCAGAAGAGGAAATACAAATGGCCAAAAGGCACATGAAGAGATGCTCAATGTCCCTGGCCATTAGAGAAATGCAAATCAAAACCACAATGAGATATCATCTCACACCCACCAGAATGGCCATTATCAACAAAACAGAAAATAACAAGTGCTGGAGAGGATGCGGAGAAAGAGGCACACTTATCCACTGTTGGTGGGAATGTCAAAGGGTGCAACCACTGTGGAAGGCAGTTTGGCGGTTCCTCAAAAAACTGAATATAGAATTGCCATACGACCCAGCAATACCATTGCTAGGTATCTACTCAGAGGACTTAAGGGCAAAGACACAAACGGACATTTGCACACCAATGTTTATAGCAGCATTATTTACAATTGCAAAGAGATGGAAACAGCCAAAATGTCCATCAACAGAGGAGTGGCTAAACAAACTGTGGTATATACATACAATGGAATATTATGCAGCTTTAAGACAGAACAAACTTATGAAGCATGTAATAACATGGATGGACCTAGAGAACATTATGCTGAGTGAGACTAGCCAAAAACTAAAGGACAAATACTGTATGGTCCCACTGATGCGAACCGACATTAGAGAATAAACTTGGAATATGTCATTGGTAACAGAGACCAGCAGGAGTTAGAAACAGGGTAAGATAATGGGTAATTGGAGCTGAAGGGATACAGACTGTGCAACAGGACTAGATACTAAAACTCAAAAATGGACAGCACAATACTACCTAATTGCAATATTGCAATGTAATTATGTTAAAACACTGAATGAAGCTGCATCTGAGCTATAGTTTTTTTGTTTGTTTGTTTTTTTAAATATATTTTTTTGTATTTTTTATTTTTATTTTTTTCTCTATATTATCATTTTATTTCTTTTTCTGTTGTCTTGCTATTTCTTTTTCTAAATTGATGCAAATGTACTAAGAAATGATGATCATACATCTATGTGATGATATTAAGAATTACTGATTGCATATGTAGAATGGAATGATTTCTAAATGTTGTGTTAATTTTTTTTTTTAATTAATTAAAAAAAAAAAATCTGACCACATTATTCTGCCTCAGCCTGTAGTCCCCCACACCCTTCATGTCAGGGTGTGCAGATGAAGGAGGAAGGGACAACATGGCGCCACCAAAGTCAGCTCCAACCCCTGAGGAAGAGAACACTGAGCAGTCAGCCCTCGCTCCAGGCAAGGTAGCTTTGCTTACTTTTTAAAAGAATTCTGGTCTCCAGACACTTTCTCTTGGCTTGGGGAAATCCAGCAACCCTGGGTTGTAAAGGGTAATTGGGTCAAAACTTTATTGATTATGCATGCATGAAAGAGAATTCCTTCCTTTCTCCTAGCTAGGACTTTGTGACTCTCTTGTGCTAAGACACTTACAATCCAGACTAAATGCTGATGATTTGTCTCCAATGTATGGTTCTATCTGACCAGACCAAGTAGATAAACTGAAAATAAATTAACAAAAAACACACAAATTATTATACATATATGATAAAAGATATGAAGTATTATATATTGTAGTTTTGTGGGTATAAATGATCCCCATAATGCCTGGGCTGAAACACAACTCTCTTCCTCCAAATGGGCCTCTCCATCACAGTGGACTTCCAGCTGTGGCCCTAAGTCTTTCAAATACACCATCAAAGTCACATTTTGACCAAAAAAAAAAAAAAATCACCTCTAGACAGGTTAACCAGCAAAATTGTTCACGTTTGCAAACAGAGAACTTTTCATGCAAGCAAACTAATTTTCCTACATACAATTTGTCAAAAAGTTAAAAAAAAAAAATTAAAATGTCATATGGTAAAATAACTTCAAGGGTTTTTAAATAATAGATGTAGATGGGAACCCACCTTAAGAAACTTTATTGTTTGTATTTTAAATCAAGGAACTTCATAAATACTGATCATGCTTTTTGGCCTGCCGATATTAAGGCTAAAAATGCAACTCCAAAGTTGTTTGCCAATTTCTTCTACAGAAGATAATTCACAGTTGATGGTGGTATCTCTTAGGCATATGGATTTTTAGGCAATAAAAATCTGGAGAGTTGTTGAATACTCAGATGCAAAAAGCCAGAAAATTAATATGATTAATTATTCCTTTAATATGAGATCCCAGGAGCTGACCTGAGAAAGTTAAGGGAAGCAAGGTTGTAGAATTGTGGGAGAAATTAATGAAATGAAAAAATAAGAAGGGAGAAATCTGGTTCTTGTTCTAACGTGATATAATCAACAGGAGGAGGCATCGGTGGTTAGGGGATGGATGATACTGGATAATGTCAGCAAATTCCAATTACCAAAAAACTTATTTTTCTTTCCTTTAACATTTTTGCCAAAATTAATAAATGAACAAATTCTAACTAAGAAATCAGGCAACTAACTAGATATGAATCACAGAAAATGGCGTGATGGGGCAGGGCAGGGCACTGGGGCCCAAGGCTGTACACCGGCCCATTCTCTGTGCTCCGGCATCTAACCCCACCCTGCTTTTTCAATCCCTCCCATTAACCCTGGAGGGATTTGCAGCAAAACCACAGCCCATGGGGACTCCCCTACCCGGGTCTCCCAACACTCCCTATTTTCACCCTGCAAAGGCAGCCAGGGGCCTCCCACTTCTCTAGCACAAATGGTCTGAACGCATCCATGCCTCTCCTTTGCCAACCCAGCTTGGCTTCTTGGTTTCATCCTTCTCCTCCGGTCCTCCCTGGGTATCACCACTACTGGCCAGTACTCAGCCCTCTCACAAGATGGGGAGACCTGACTGCCACTGGAAAGCTCTAAATTATCCTGAACCCACAAATGCCAAATGAGGGGCAAGTGGGTCCCCATGAGATTAAGGCTAACTAACTCCAGCAATTCATACCCCTCACAAGAAACTCAGCCTTCAGTGCCTGAGCCTGCTCAAGGGAACCCTTCTTAAGTAACAGAAAGAGCCCCAACCTAGGAACATGGAAACAGATTCTCCAATTGCAGGTCTCTCTTCCCCTGAAAAAGTCACAAAGTGGGCCTGGACACTCCCCAGGGTCCCTCACAGTTTCTGACATTCTAAGGACCTAGGAAATTCCAGAAGATTCGTTGAGAAAAATTAGCACTATGTTAACATCTATCCACCAGAAGCTTTACAATTTGCCTAGGCAACTTTGTTTTTTTAAACATTTTTTATTAGGAAATATAGCATATATATATATATAAGCAATAGATTACAAAGTACTATAGAACAGATTTCAGAGTTTGGTATAGGTTACTATTACACCATTTTAGGTTTTTCCTTCTAGCTGCTCCAAGACATTGGAGACTAAAAGAAATATCAATATGATTCAGCAGTCATACTCCTGTTTAAATCCTGTCTTATCTGTTACATACCTCTTCCCACTTTGATCTTTCTCCTAATTTTTAGGGGTATTTGGACTCTGCCCTATCTACCTGTTTCATTTTTGAAAGGCATATTGATAATATGGGACAGGAGGATGGAACTAGTTGATGTTCTGGAGAGGATGGCCCCTCTAGGTTTCAGGACTTTTCTGGCCTAGGAACTCATCTGGGGATTGCAGGTTTCTAGAAAGTATTCTTAGTATGTGAAACTTTTGAAGAATCTCAGATAGAGCCCCTAGGTGTTCTTCAGGGTCAAAAGGAATGGTTTTGGTTGGGGTTTGGAAAACCGTGATAATCAGCAGTACCTAGCTAAAGTGTGCATTAAGGTAGCCTACAGAATAGCCTCTTGACTCTATTTGAACTCTCCTAGCCATTATTTTGTTACATTTGTTTTCCCCCTCTTGGTCAGGAAGGTGTTGTTGATCCCATAGTGCCAGGACCTGGCTTATCCCTAGGAGTTATGTCCCACAATGTAAGGGAGACTTCACCCCTGGATGTCATATCCCACGTAGAGGGGAAGGCAATGATCGCACTTGCAGAGCTGGGCTTAAAGAGAGAAAGAGGTCACTTTTGAGCAACAAAAGAAGTCTCCTGGAAGTAATTCTTAGGGATAACTATAGGTAGGCCTGTGTTCTCTTGCACGTATATACCATATTTTGTTTAACTGTTCATCTGTTGATGGACACTTGGATTATTTCCAACTTTTGGCAATTTATGAATAATGCTGTTATGAACATCAGTGCGCAAGAGTCTGTGTCACTGCTTTCAGTTCTTCTGAGTATATACCAAGTAGTGGTACTGCCAGGTCACGGGATAACTCAACATTTAGTCTTCTCAGGAACTGCCAAACTGTCTTTCATAGCAGCTGTGCCATTATACATTCCCACCGGAGTGCATAAGTATTACAATTTCTCCACATCCTCTCCAACATTTGTAGTTTCCTGTTTAATAGCAGTCACTCATATAGGTGTAAGGTGATATATGTCATGTAGTCTTGATCCACATTTCCCTTATAAGCTAATGAAGATGCGCACCTCTTAATGTGTTTTTTAGCCATCTGTATTTGCTCTGCAGAAAAATGTCTGGGCAAGTTTTAATTACTATTTGATCTCAAATCAGTATTTCTTCAACTCTCTGAAGAGTGGTTAATAACTGCATACAAACAGATGGAAGGAAACACCTGAGCAGGTAGAGAGGGTGGGACTCTCCCAGAAAACTGGGGTCAGAGAAACAGGGGGCACAGCATGGCTCAGTTTCAACCTGTTTCTCCAAGGGCCATAGGAGGAGGTACAGGGAGGAGCACATGAGTCCAGTGTAGGACACCTATGGGCTACCTGGGGGTTATAAGTTTAACTGTTCCAGCCCATGGCTGCCTCTCCACTGAATGCCACAGCTTCATGTGACTCATGTCTTCATTTGACATTTAGTGTCCATATGTGTGCATGTGGAGCCTCCTTTCTCCATTTCCTGAGAGTGAGGAAGGGCTGCCCAGCACCACCCAGCCTCATCCACAGCACCCAACAGAGCCTATGATACCCCAGAAGCTCAGGCCATGGGCGAATGAAATGCAAGACCTGGCTACCTGCAGGACCAGAAAACAGCAGAGGATTTTCAGCAGCACTTCTACAACTACGGTGTTACTGTAGAATTTACAAAAAAAGTTGCATTTACCTAGAGAAGATCTGATCAGGCCAGAAACTTGAAAATATGTGACCCAGTTCTTTTTAATAAAAAGAGCAGTTTTTAGTTCTACAATAATGCTTCCTAACAGAGCTACTGAACTGGATGAGGCAATAATTAAAGAGCTGGAATTTTTTTCAGAGGATTTTTAGAAAGGAAAAACCTCTACTTGAGGGACGCTACTTTTGGGGGTATCTACAAATTCAGAAGAATAATTTATTTTTGCTAAGTTTTAGAAATATTCAGTTTTAATACAATACTAAAGAAGTAGAACAGAAATTTCTAGAATTATCTTATATACGTAGATTGTGTGTATACACACACACATACACACACAAAAATGCTATGTGCACAGACATTTTTTTGCCCGCCCACAGGCCCATTCAGGTCCAGGCTAGGAGGCTCTATGGGAGCAGGAGAAGGTCTGCTTTCCTGGCTGGGGGTTTGAAGTGCCACGGCTGCTCCCCAGCTGCACACAGAGGGAGGAGCTGAGCCAGAGCGCTTTCTAAGTGCCTCACCGGGAGCTCAGGAAGCTCACAAAGAAGTTTTAAAAGTAATCACACAGATTCCATCAGGAAAGTCTTGGTAAAAAAACTATAATCCCCTCAAAACACAATGCAAGTATTGCACCACCCAGCAACCTGCACAAGACAGCCCCAGCGTGACCCAGAGAGAAGGCCAGAGCACTCATCTCGGTTCCCATCGTGCAGTCACCATGAATTAGGCCACACAGGGAGGCTGTCACCCAGTCTAAAGGAAATGGAGGCCGCTTCACAGGAGAGTTCCCAAGTGCCAAGCCCACAGGCCTGGTGAAGACATACCTGCCGCCACTGTGCCCCCACCCACCCCAACACGAAGCTCCAAGGACCAACTAGAAAGTGTGGCATTGCTGCAGGGCTCCAAGGACCAACTAGAAAGTGTGGCATTGCTGCAAGCAGACCCCATGTACACTTGCTCTCTGCCTCTCTGCAACTCTTGTGTAGGAATCCGTTTTGGTTTTGGACAGAGAACCATTTATGCTTCGGGCATACTGGGGAGCAAGTGCCCATTAGCTGGCACAAAAAATTCAAAGCTGCAAAACAGTTTAGATACTGCATGCCGGTCTCAAAGAAGTCCATGGTGTCAAAGAATTCCTATTTTCACAGCTTGAAGAAAACCCAAAATCAACAGATACTCTCCAGAGTCAGCTTCTGAGGGAACAGCTACCCCAAAGTAATTGCGGCCCAATCCTCACTCTGTCCTCAGCCTGCCGGGCTCTACTCCCTACCCCAGTTCTTTTCTCCTCTGCTTTCCTTTCACCTTCGTGGATACTTCTTATTGGCCAGCTCATGTGTTGAGCTGCTCCTCCAGCTTCTTCTTCTCTTCTCCTAAGCTTTCTCTCTTCTTCTCTGGGCCCTAGCATGGGGAGAGCAACACTGCCCAGTCTGTCACCCACAAGAGAGCTCATGATGTCACTAATGCCGCCTCCTGCCAGATGCCAGGTCCACTGGTCCTGCCACCAATCCACAGCTCAGCCTGGCTGCCTGCAGTGCCCACTGCCAGGCCCATGATCACACTTCCTACGGCATAGATGGTACCAAGCATCTCCACATGTGCAAACACGAAACAGCATTTCCCTGCCTGCCCGTGCCCATCCCCTGGCTGGGCTGGGCTCTGCCGGGTGGGCTGTCATGCCACTTTTGTGTCATCTAGACATGCACACAGGGCATGCTGCACTGTGGGCACTCAAGTGGCCAAAGAATGAGTAAATGAGTGGGTGCACCTGAATCCTAAATTTATTTGCCATAATTTGGATCATAAAAAGGCCCAGTCCTGTCACTTGACACAGCAACCGGAAATAAAAATCCCAGATGAATTTGCTACAAGACAATGCTTCAGTTCAATTTAAAAATTAAACTCATTTATCCTTTAACTCAATTTAAATTCTGAACTGATTGGTATGCAAGGGCCACCCTATATAGTGACATCAAGGGGCTGATCTAAATCCTCACCATCTTTAAAGGAAACAAATTTATTTTAAGAGTTTTGAGCTTAAATGACATTAATATTTTCAAAACAAAAACTGAAAATCATTCACAGTCACTGCCAGTTAAAATATTAGTTAAAGGTGGATGATCAAAAAAAAAAGCTTCCTGGAAATTAAAAGCCAATGGTAAAACATGATGAGAGCATATCACAGTCTGAGTGGCTACCCAGCCAGACCTCCAGAAAAGGAGGGCAGAAGTGAATGTGATGTGACCACCACCCAGAGGAGGGTCCAAAGTAGGGGCTGCGAGCTACAACTCCCCGGGTCACCTTCAGACAAGTGTCTTCCCTCACAAGGCAGGAACTCCGCCACCCAACCAGCACCAAACCCCAGTGTGCAGGCACACGCACTCGACAACCACAAGGCGCACAAACCAAAGACGTGCTGAGAGGCGTCCCTGGGAGGGCAGGGGGTGTACCCTTCTTATCCCTGCAAGCGCAGCCTGAATTTCCCAACCAGACATTCCACAGGGAACATTCACCTTCTACCATTAACTCTTTCTTGCTAAACCGATGTGAGCTCCGACAACCGATACCAGAGCAAGCCAGTCTCGTGGCCCTCCCAAGCCATTAGACAAGAGCAGAGAAGGAGGACAAAGGGAGAGAAAGAGGAGGTACCCTCGTGCAGGCCTCCACATGTAGTCATGTAAATCGACAAGCCTCTGCCTCTTCCCCAAGTTCCCCCCAGGCCCTGCCAGCAGCCTCCCCTCCCCAACCTACACCGTTTGCACCATCAAGGTGCCACCAACCCCGACGACATGACAGAGAAGGAGCCTGCGGTGATGCCCCAGCGCCAGGTCCAGCCCGGGAGGCAGCGGACACTCAAAGGGGGTCAGTCTCTTTCTGTCCCCACTTAGCCCACCGTGGTCTGACCTCTGGCAACCCAACCTCCTCTGGAAAGAGGGAATGAAAACAGCCCCAAGATAACTAAGAGTTGTCTGTATTTCACGACCCGGGTTTGTTTCCCGGCTCCTGTCCATGCAAAAACAAAATTAGTCAGACACAAAAGGACAAATATTGTAGGAGCTCACTGATACAAACTAATTATAACATATAAACTCACAGACATAAAATACAGAATACAGGTTAGCAGGAGAGACAACGAGGTTCGAGAATAAGAAGTCCTTGATTACTATGTGCAGAATGTTTAAGCAGGGTGAGCGTAGCGTTTGGACATGGATAAAGGTGACGGGGGCACGTCACTGTGAGAACAGTAAACAGTGCTGAACGCTGTGTGAGTGTGGTGGAAAGGGGAAGTTTAGTGTCCTGTGTGTCACCGGAAGGGAAGTCAGAGGTTAAATCAGGGGAATGTATAACACAGTGAATTTTGTGGTGGACAATGTCGGTAATTAACTATACAAATATAAAAAAGTTACTTCATGAACTAGAACAGATATAGATATACAGCATTATTGTAAGGAATTAATAGAGGGATATATGGGGGAAATGTACCTATTGCAAACTATGAACTATAGTTAATAGTAATATTTAATATTCTTTTCATTAACAGTAACAAATGTACCACACCAACACTGTGGGTCAATAATATGGAGGGAGAAGGAGTATAGAAGGATTAGGGTTTTATTTTTTATTTTTATTTCATTTCTTGAGTAATGAAAATGTTCTAAATTTGATCATGGAGCTGTATGCACAACCACGTGATGATACTGTGAGCCAGTAATGGTATACTTCAGATGGTTTCTCTGCTGTCTGAATATATCTCAATAAAATTGCATTTTAAAAAATGAGAGAAGTGCACGAAGGGCTAGCAACCCCAGGAATGAAGGCGGGGGATATAGAGCCAGATGCCACCTGAGAGCAGAATGCAGGCCCCCCAGGGCAGGACCCATTCGGAGCCAGGGCAGGGGTCAGGCCTGGAAGCACCTGGGCGACATGGAGCAGCCAGCTTCCAGAGGCCACAGACAGCATGGCGAGAGCCCTGTCCTCTCTGTCCTCCAGGGTACCAAAAGGATAGGCCTGCAGGGAACCTCGAGGCAGCCCAATTCCATGCTGCCTCTGCAGAGGACCTAGAAGAGCACTGGAACTCTAGTAGGAATTGCTTTCCTTAAACCATGTGTACTCAGAAGCGGCTACAAGGGTGAGTGGCCTGGATGGGGCATCTGGGGGGCTTTCCTGTCCACCCTCCCCAGGTCTGCTTGCCACACCTGCAGCATAATTCTTAATCAGGGCTGACATCTGCCAAATTTTATGTTCCCTTCTTAGAAAGCAAACGAAAGTGCTCAGTGGCGCTGGAACGGACAAGAGAGCCGTCTCATCAGGAGAGAACGGGGTGATACCCAACGCCGTGCAGAAGGAAATCAATCGGGAAGGACCAGAGCTTTAGGATTATTATTTTAACATTCCACAGAGCCAAAAACATGCACTTTTCTCTGTTTGAAGTTAACTACTTTACCTCTTTTAAAGTGCTCTTAAACTCCCAATGTTAGAAACTCTAAAAAAAAAAACAATCCTTTACTGTGACAGTTTGGTTCATATTTTGAACCCACATATTTGTAGCTGTCATTCAGCTGTTCTTTTCTTCTTTCCAAGAGGATACTGGCAGACTTAAAATTAAATGAACCAGCTTCTTCTGACTCAGACATGGACACACAAGTTTTCCCATTTCTGTCTGCCTTAAACACAGCAGTAAAACTGACAGAAAATAAAACTTTTATGCTGCTCTCTCTTTCTTTTCCTTAGGTGGGTCCAGAATATAAGGACATTAAATCTCAGTGTCACCTGCTTAAACACTGTCCAACTTTCTGTTGACACCTGTGCCCCAGCTCCAGGTAAATTCTGAACCAATGAAAAGGCTCTGGAAGAAAACAATCCATTCACTTTTAAAAAAAAAAAAAGGCTAGTTAAGAGAAGAGGATGAGGGGATGAAAGCTAATGAGGTAATGCATGGCTTATTTTTTATTTGTCCAGGTGGGACAGCACACAAAGACGCCATGATGAATTGTGACTACAACTCAGGCTGGCTCTGCAGTGCCAGCAAGCCTGGAATTCAGGGCAACTGTCTGAGAGGGGTTTCATCTGCCATTTTATATGCACAATCACAAACGGACCCAATGAAATCCCCATCACTCACGTCTCAGAAGGCGCAGTGTGTAGGCCATGGTCTTGTCTCACATCACGGCAGAGCCCCACCTGATTTACACTGCTTTCCTCGATTTCACTAAAACCCAAGAGCGGTACCAGGTCTGCAGCCATACTCAGTGGGGTTGAGTGGGTGGGCAGTGGGCTCCCTCTGAACCCTTTTCATCGTGGGAACAGGGAATTCTTCACAAGATTCTTTGACTAAAGAGACACATCCTTGCTTTGCTACCTGTCTTTGTAGCCGCCAATCTGGAAGAGGCTATACTATCTCGCTTCTAAGGACGCACTGCTATATAGTTAGCAGAGTTGTTCAAAGGCACAATTTGTGTTGCTGGTAACTGAAGCCATGAGAGCCACTCCCTTCCATTACTGATAATTTACCCCAGCAAGTCAGAGACGAGAGCCTTCAAATCTGACTGAGTTGGAATCAAGACCCAGAGTGGTAGCTGGTACAGCTGCTCCTGTCTTGCCAGGGCTTAAGAGCCTGGCCAGGCTTCCTAGAAACATGCTTATTTGACTCAGTGGAGCTCCTAAAAGAACACTGTGCAAAATAATTACATTACTTAAGCACACACAACACAAATCATGATTTCAAGCCACTGAAGAAAAGCAATGAGACAACTAAATGTGTTCCAGTAGGAGTCCTACATAGAGATATTTTTGAATGCTGTTTTTACTGTGAGTGCTTCTTCAAGACATTCTTCAAACGTCTGTTCTAAAGAATATTTTCTTCTCTTTGAAACTTCAATTACAATGATATGACTACCTCAAATATCTGTATTAAAATTCCCCCATCCGTGGCGGGCCACGGTGCCTCAGCAGGCAGAGTTCTCGCCTGCCATGCCTGAGACCGGGGTTCGATTCCCGGTGCCTGTCCATGCAAAAAAAAAAAATCCCCCCATCTGTCAGAAAGAATTAATGAGTGGGCTTCCCCGAAAGGTTTCTATGCCATATGGACTGAGGAGCTGTCAGAAGCAGGCGATCAAACTGCCCTGGCCTGGGGAGAGGCAGGGAGAGGCAGGTACAGGTGGAAGGATGCGCAGCCTGCATGAGGGGGCCTCAGGCCACACCCCCAGACAAGGTGTAGGGCCCCCAGGAGATGCCATGTTCGCCAGGTGACCAACTGTGAAGATGAGGAGGAAGGAAGCAAATGCCTGTTGCAACGCCAGTCCCTTCAGGAAGACCTCAGAGGCACCACGCTCTTCCCAGGGCCACTGGGCTCCTCACAGGTATAGCACAGGCATGCACCAGGAACGTGCTCTCCTCGTATGCCCACACTTGTCAGAGGGCCCAGGTCCTTGCCAGCCTGCCCGGTGTCCAGAGGCCCTGTCCAGACGATCAGATAACGGAATCCATAGAGCAGGGGAAGGCCCAGTCCACACATCCCCACTCAGTCTCCACGCCAGAGCTGCTTGGGGAGAAGCTGCAAGAGCAAACATGCAAACAGCAGCAGGGCCACTACCACGGGGGCACCAGCAGATTCCTATCAATGGCCTGCATGAGCTTTTCAAACCTTTCAAAATATAAAAGGCTTTACAGGGGTTTGCTTTGTTTGTCTGCATAGCCTTTTCAGTATTACATTCCTGTATTTCTCCAAAAAAGGTTGACATAAAAAAGGATGAAAAAAGAGGGTAAATCTTTTATAAGGGAAAGACAAAGCACACAGCTCTTTCTTACCTTCTAGATCCAAAAGTGGTATGGCTATTATTTGATAATGTGGGTATGACCCACCTTTTGGAGTAACCAAATAACATGGTTAACCTCATGAAAAACTAAATGTAGGCCCAGAATAACATTAGAAAAATAAACATGTATACCAGGACCCATGTCATTTGATTTTTTGACACTGCAAGGAATAATGAATAGGTCGAACCTCTGGCGTCACATGAAGATGGCACAGGGGAAGGGGATGGGGAACAATCAGTGAAGCCCTTGCAAGTGCCATTTCTCTTGAATGTGAGAGTCCTTGGTGGAAACCTGATATTGGCATCAGTTATAGAAATATTATGATTACACTGCTTTAAAACCGATCATCTTTACACCCATGGGAAGCAAGGTAAATGAGTAACGTCACCTACAATAACAGCAGGAAGCAGGGCTCATGTCTACACAAAGCACCGTTACAGGTGAGCGGACCAACGTGGGAGGAGTCATACGTCGTACAAAGTGCAGATGGAATTCCACCAAAGAAAACACTGGTGGCCAACTTACAATTTATTGACTGAAGAAAGTAACACAACTTCTGAGGAAATAAAGATGATTCTGGTAACCACAGCACTCCCAAACTGGATGGTGAGAGCATGAGCCCAGAGCCAGTGAGTCAGAGGAGAGGAGCCTGTGAGCATCACTCAGCTTCACCTGCAGACAGCCAGCGATGGGGTAAGGTGGGTTAGGACTGCATCTAATCCATTAAACAAAAGGAAATCCACTCAATGCCATTCCACACAAAAAACCCAGACCTGGACGAATTCAAGGGAGAGTTTATCCAACTATTCAAGGAAAAAACAGTACCAATCCCACACATAAAGCATTCAGAAAACAGAAGAAGAGGGGACACTTCTAGGCTCATTTTCTGAGGCCAGACAAATTCTAATCCCAAAATCTGACAAAGACATTGCAAAAATAGAAATAATTATACACCAAAATCCTCATGAGCACAAATACATAAATCCTAAACAAAATATTAGCAAATTTAAACCAGCAATATATAAAAAAAGGCAATATATTGTGAATTAAGTGACATTTATCCCATTTAAACCATTTTAAGATTGGTTTAAAATTCAAAAACCAATTAATTTCATCACATTTATAGAACAAAGGAGAAAAATCATTTGACTATGATAACACCTGTAGAAAACCAATTTTACAAACTTCAATGTCCATTTAGGGTATAAACTCCCAACACACTAGAAGAGAAAGAAATTTGTTCAATTTGATAAAGGATATCTACAAAACCTGATAAAGGTAATATGACCTTAATGGTGAAATACTAAAAGCTTTAACTCTACAATTGGCAACAAGAGAGAGATATCTGCTGTCACAGTTTTTATTCAACATTGTACTGGAGGTCCTATCTAGTGTAATAAAGGAAGAAAAAATAAATAAAAAGCATAAATATCAGAAAGGAAGAAGCAGATTGTCTATATTCAAGCAACCCTGTGAATTTAGTGAGATCACAGAATATAAATCAATTAAATACACAAGTAACAATCACTTCTAAATACTTTAAAAACTGATTTAGAGTCCCATCAAAACAAAGAATGCAGAAGTAAACTTTACAAAAAACATGCAAGAACTCTGTTCTGGAAACTACTAAACCACTGCTGAGAAGATCTAAAAGAGGACCTAAATAAATGCAGATAAAGCACAGTCATGAATGAGAAGATACAATATTAAAATGAAATCAATCCTACCCAAATTGATATGTAGATGTAATTAACTCCCAATCAAAATCCTAACAAACTTTTTTGCAGAAGTCAACACCTTGATTCGATAAGTAATGTGGAAAATGAAAAGCCCTCGAGGCCAAAACAATCCTTTAAAAAAAAAAGAAAAGAAAGTTGGAGGACTCATGCTATCTGATTGCAAGACTTATCACAAAGCTACATTATCCATCAGTTTAATGCTGGCATAGAATATACAAAGAAATCAAATGAACAAAACAGGGAGGCCAGATACAGACCCACACTTACATAGTCAATTGATTTCTGACAAAGGAACCAAGGTGATTCAATGGAAAAACAATAATAATTTCAACAATAGATGTTAGGACAACTAAATAACCTCACAAATAAATAAATGGTATACCTTGCAAAAAAGTATATCAAGATGAACCAGATATACCATATAAAAGCTTAAATTATAAAGTTTCAAAAGAAATCATAGGAGGATATCTTTGTGAAATTGAGTTAGACAAATATTTCTTAGGACACAAAAAATGCTAAACATAAAAAAACTATAAACGGGATTTACTCAAAATTAAAAACTTCTCCACATCCTAAGACAGCATTACAAATAATGATAATAATAATGCCTCCGACCAAAAGAAAGTAACTACAATACAATAACTGACAAAGGACTCGTATCCAAATTATATAAAGAACTACAAACCAGTAACAGGAAGGGAAAAACTCCAATTAAAAATGATCAAAAGATTTGAGCAGACACCTCACTAAAGAAGATACAGATATCCAATATCATATGTCACCAAGAAAGTTAAAGCCACAAATAAGATATTTTATATCCACCCAAATAAGCAAATTTAAAAAAACTGACAACACCAAGTGTTGACAAGTGGATGGAGTGACCGGAACTCTCATATATTGTTGATGGGAATGTGAAATGGTAAAACTGTGGGAAAATTTTTGGCAATTTCTTATAAAGTTAAACATATATTTGCCATGCAATACAGCAATTTCACACCTAGGAATCTGTTTAAGACAAAATGAAAATATCTGCCCACAAAGAGACGTGAACAAGAATGGTAATGGCAGCTTTATCCATAGTAGCTCAAAATTAGAAAACTCAAATATCCATCTACAAGAGAATGGATAAACAAACTGTGGTCTACTCATACAAAAAAATAATACTTGACAATAAAAAGAATGAACTTCTTACTGATACACACAACAACACGGATGAACCACAAAACGATTATTGTTGAACAAAAGAATTCAGGTACAAAAAGAAAAAATATTGTATAATTACATTTATATGAAGTTTAAGATCAAGCAAAATTAATACATGATGACAGAAAGCAGAACAGTGCATGCCAACAGGGGGTGGGGAATGATGGAAAGGGGGCACAAGAGAACTTTCTGGCATGTGACACATCTTGAGTTGGGTCATTATTACATGATAGTAGGTATTTGTAACAACTATCACACTGTACTTAAAACCCATGAATTTCATTTAGCAATTTTTACACCATTTTCTTAAACAATAAAATGCTTAAAAATGTTAATTCTGAGTATCAATAAGGTAGTTTTCATATTATTCTCTAACTTTAAAGTGCCCCCCCTCCAATTAACCATAATAAAACAGCAGAGACTGTTGGTTGCCCTTCAAAATCCATTTCCCACTTTTATACTAACTGAATACCTAACTACTATCCTTGCAGCTAAGATGTGGCCTTGAAATGGATTTCTAGCCAATGAGAAAAAAAGAGGAAGTGTAGATGTTTCTTCTGGAAAGGGTGGTGGTGGTCCCTCCCTTAATTCTCCTCTACCTGCTGCTTGGAAGGGGAGCATGGCAGCTAGGTCCAGCGGCTGGCCGGAAGCACAAGGACAAGGAATAGTATCTGGAGGAACCCAAGTTCCCAAGGACCTCCAAGTTGCCAGCCCAGGGCCCAGCATTTACCCACAAATTCTCCTTTAGGAGCACTCAGCCATGTCCAGTTAAAGTGATTATTTCTAGGTCTTTCTTTTTCACAGCCAAACCTAATCCTGACTTTATTCAGAAAGTACATGAAGCAGACACTCAAAAACAAGACTCTTCATCTTCACTCCATTCCCAAATCCAAATGGGCATTTAACCAATTATACCTTATAACCGTTCTTACTTTTTCTACCCACAGCTTCACTTTAAGGAACATCGTTACTTCCTTTACCAAAGGAAAAGAACAAAGACATACTTTCTGAATTTTTTTTCTGTTCAACTGAATATGCTATAAGACAAAATGACATTGTCTCCTACAAATTTATTTGGTGCCTGTGGTTTTCTGAACACAGCAGTGAGTTGCTTCTCATAGAAATCAAGAACAGCGTATTCATATAGTTCAAAGGTTTGCGTATTTTTCGTCTTAAAAACAGGCTATATCGATTGTGCTATGCAGTTCTAAGACTCTCGGCCTCATGGAGAGGCCTGATATTTATCACCGTACTTGTGCTTGTTATGGCTGTCTCTGACAGGGCTCCATTAAAATCAATTTTTATGTTTCCTATGCATTTTCTTTATCTAATGTTCTTGGCACAGTGTTTATTAGCCAGTTAAGACCAACACTGAGAATAGGAGTGGGTGGGTTTATTCTTCTTCTGTCAGAAATAATGAGAATTGTCACTTTAATATGATGATTCACAATCAGTGAATAGAGGAAATTTAATGCTGCATTTCAAAACACAACATTAAGTGTTGCCTTAAAATGTTTATGTTTTTATAATTAGAGAATATAGTGGGGATAGTTCAAAAAAAAGAGACAAACATGTGTCCTCTCAGAAATGAATATCCGGAAGTCCTGAAAGAAGGAAATCTTGCACTTCTTCTCCACCTGGGTTCTCGGCCGCCACAGGGTCAGCACGCACATGGTCTACCCATACCTCCATGAAAGCAGGAGGAATCCCAGGACAGTAGCATACAGCTGACCAGGCAGGCTTACGGGAACGGCAAAGCCTGGTGGGCCTTTGACAATATCCCTGCCAAATTCGCAAAGGCATTTCCAAATTAGGGGAAGAATCAAACTATCCATCCAATGCCCATAATCAATGGACTCCTCAGTACATGTAAACATTAGTCAAACATCTTAAGGCTGCTAACTACAGGTCATGCCCCTGCCGTTAATCCCTGGTAGAGGAGTCTTTGGCAACAAACCTGGATGTGGAAATGAAAGGACTATGAAATTAATGGCCTTATCATGTTTAGAGAGATGCTAGCTTTTGTGGCTTATGGATATATGTTACCCTGTTATTGTGTAGGGCAAGGAGTAATCACACGTGCTGCTTCCCGATGTTTACAGCAAGCAGCAGGGGGTTGGGGAATCCCATTCCTACTTACTTGGCTTGCAGAGGCTTCTGGCCAAGGAGCTTGAGCCCATGCAGACCGAGCGCACAGCCTGATATTTCTATTTTCCCAACAGGGCTGTCCAGCAGTTTGCACGTCATTTCACAGGTCTTGTCCATTCTCCCAAACACCTAAAGAGAGGCAATTATTAAATCAAATAAGAAAATACATGTGAAGGGGTATGGTCATTCTTTACAGCACAGGAAAAACGCCAGTTATTTAAGATATAAACTATCTTCCAAAGCTTTTCCCTCATTTTTGGAATTCAATCATGTGTGTTATTTGGCAATACAGTTATCTGAAGACAGGAAATTATACCACAGTTCTAGCATAGCCAAGCAATGGAATACTTTTCTTATATTTTCTTAAGTTACTATATGCCTTTTTTCAACTAACTTGAACCAATGCGGAGTTGAAGGAAGGAGAAATGAGAGCTCATTTTAATAGTACCTAAAACTAAGCTAAACTTGCTTTCATAAAACAATTACCAGACAATTTTCTCCATAGTGAAACTGAAGACATTCGATACCAACTCTGAATAAAGTGCATCTAAAAATAAAGCACATATGAAACGAATTAAGGAAATGGAGATGACTCAGCCAACAATTAGGCAGCGGCCCCAGACTCAGCATGCCATCTTGGGAAAGGATGTGTAAGACCGGATTAAAACACTAATGCCTTGGGAACAATATATATTTAATTTACATTAAAAAATGCACAAATATGCAAAAGCTTTCTTGTGGTTATATATCCATGTTAAACAATTCCGATAGATACTAACTTTGGTCAGCACAGCACAAGTTTAAAAGAAAGATCTGAAGTGCTTAGAGCAATGAGAAGCCAGTGATGGGGTTTAAGCAAATGCATATTTCAGAAGAATTATTCCGATGCAGGGGAAAGGCAGAAAGAGAAAGATGGTAACTCAAGAGAGAGAGAGGGATGACCCAGCCCAGAAGGAGCCCCCTAGATCACCCCATGTGCTGGCCTGAAGATGTCATGCACCCCAGAAAAGCCATGTTCTTTCTTCTAATTCAATCTTGTGGGGGCAGCCATGAGCTATAATCCTGATTCAATAATGTAAAGGGGAACCATTTGATTAGGCAACATCTGAGCAACAAAAGAGGCCCTCCAGAAGTAACTCTTAGGCATGCCAATAGGTAGTCTAAGCTTCTGTGGAGATGTGGCACATGCAACTGTGTGTGTGACCTTTTGATTAGATGAAGATGTGTCTCCACACACTCAAGGGGGGTCCTGATGAGTTTACTAGAGTCCTTTAAAAGGGGAAACATTTTAGAGAACGCTCAAAAGCAACACAAACACAGACATTTGGAGATTTTTGGAGTGTGGAAGGAGATGTATGGTGTGCCAACAAAGAAAGCAGATACCTAGACACAGATGTCTGGAGATGCAGAGTCCAGCAGATGTCACCTTTTGCCTTCCCAAGAGATACTAAGCAGGCCAGAAGCCAAAAGGATCCACAGGGGCTGAGCAAGCCACTCAAAACCAGGAGCCAGGAGAGGATGCAGACGCTAGCCATGTGCCTTTCCATGTGGCAGACATCAGCCCTTCTTGAGTCACACTATCTTACTCTGTATGCCTTAGTTTGGACATTTTTATGGCCTTAGAAGCTGTAAACTGGCAACTTAATAAATCCCCTTTATAAAAGACAACCCTTTTCTGGTATACTATATTCCAGCAGCATTAGCAAATCAAAACACCCCGCTTTCTATTCTTTCTCAGGGCTTATCACCCACTTTTTCACTTGACATGCAGACAAATCCCAGGTTCCCCCTCTGACAATATTATAACAGCAGCTACAGGCAAATACCACAGAATCCTTCCCCCATCCAGGCCTCCCTTCATGTTCCAGCCTGGGAAATGTGAACCCTTAGCCCAAAGCTATGGCTCTGCAGCAATTCTCCATGTGGTGTTCAAGCACAAGCACTGCCACACTTCACAGGATCATGACAAGGGTTAGAAAGAATAGACCTGAAGATTTAGCATCCCTCAGCCCCTAAGACAGACCTGGTCCCATGACGATTATGCCAAAACTGCCTCCTTGCCAATGGCCTTTGTCTTGACCTTGTCAGTCATGTCCTGCTCTTTGTCCCAAATTCTTACCCAAGAGTAGCAAACCCTCTTCCATTCTTCAAACACATGGTCACAGAAGATGCTTCTCACAAGCAAGGGCCCACCTGGCAGGGTGAGACCCTGTGTCTGCTTCTTGGCAGCACACCGCACACATTAGCGTGTTGAAGGCTCTGTGCAGTCTTGCTCAGCTTGCCTTAAGCAGATTACTCGCGTTTCCCTGTTCAGAAAGCACTGGCCATGTGGACAGGCGAAGGGATTGAGTCTCTCAGCAGCCCTCTGTCAGGGGACCTGGCTCAGGCCACAGCTCCAGAACGGAAGCCCAAACCCCAGTGAATGGCCGGAAGCCCAGGGGCAAGCTGCAGAATCTGACACCCACTAAAGAAACAAAGTGAACTCATCAAAAGGCTATTCCACATTCTGGATTTTCAGAGGCTGTTTTATATATATAACCTGATATTTAGAGATAAGGATGAAGTCAAACAGGTTGGGATTAAAGTAATTCAGAACATAAGAGGTAAGGAAGACATGTATTTTAGAACCACACATACTCCTTGAGACCAATGGAAGAAAAGTTTATTTGGCCTAGAACTGAAATTTTCTGTAATGCACAATCTAATTCAACCTATCTGGATAGCTCATTTGAACAACAGAAACAAAAGAGGCAGAGAATAAGAAAGAGGTATTCAACCCTGCATAGATTATTGTAATGCCTGGTTACATCCTAGAGTATATTCAGCAGATAATCAAAAAGTATTGGTAAAGTCCCCTGAGGGATGGGAAAAAAATATGCAACTATTAAATCTTACCATCAGGGAATCCCCTGATACCATGTCAAACTTTAGGGATACCCAAATCAGTAGGCCATGGCTTTGATCATGCTTACTCTTACGAAGCTTATGTAGGTAGTGGAGAAGTTAAGACTACTTATAGGCATGCCTAAGAGTTACTTCTGGAAGACCTCTTTTATTGCTCAGATGTGGCCTCAGTCTCTCTGACTCTGTTAAGTGAAATCATTGCCCTTCCCACTACGTGGAACATGACGTCCAGGGTTGAAAGTCTCCCTGGTGGACATGGGAGATGACTTCCAGGGATGAATTCAGACCTAGCACCATGGGATAAACAATTCCATCCTGACCAAAAGGGGGAAAAGAAGTATAATTAATAAATTATCAGTGGTAGAGAGACTCCAAATAGAGTCAAGAGGTTACTCGAGAGGTTGCTCTTATGCAAGCTTCAGGTAGACCTTACTATCTATCATAACCTGACAACCCCCAACCAGGATCATTCCAGCCAATCCTAAAGAACACCTAGGGCAATACGTAGGATTCCACAGGGTTCCATACACTAGAATAATTTTCCAGAAACCTACAACCTCCAGATGGGTCCCTGGTCCAGATAGGTACTGAAATCTAGCCCAGTCTCTCCAGAACATCAGATGGTTCCATCTCCCTACCCCATGTTAGTGACAGACCCTTCGAATATGAAAAATTTAGAATTGCCATAAGCCAAACACCCCTAAAGAGAGGGATGGAAAGATCAAAGGTGATGGTGGAGTTATACAGAGATGATAGGATTTAACAAATGAATATGAATGCTGAATCATTAAACTGATATCTCTTTTAGCCTCCAATATTTTATAACAGCTAGAAGTAAAAACCTACAATTGTGGAATTGTAACCCATGTCAAACTCTTGAAATATATTTTATAACTAATTATAGTGCTGTGCTTTGAAATTTATAGCTTTTTTGTATATGTGTTATTTTTCACAAAAAAAGAAGGGAAAAAAGTTGATTGTGATGATTAAAAAAAAATTATTCCCTCTAGCCTCCTATATGCTGGAGCAGCCAGAAGGAAAAATATAAGAGGATCATATTGTAGCCCATGACAAACTCTGGGATCTGTCCTGTAACTACTTGTTGAAGAGTGCTTTGAAAACTATTGCTTTTTTATTTCTTTGCATTGTATATATGTTATACTATGCAATAAAAAAGGTTAAAAAAAAGAAAAGGCTATTCCACAACTCTTGGCAATTCTAGGACAGCTGGAGAGCCAGGCTCAGAAGACAAGTGGACAAGACTTGCCACAGTGTACCCAGAGCCACCAACAACCCTGGGGTAGCACCACTGGGGACGACGGAGGAAGCAGGCTCCATGCTGGCACAGGGACCACCACGGGCCTGACAGTAAAGGCTGTGGCCACTGCCACGTCCATTCCGTGCTGCCACCTGCTCCTGGCTCGGGGCCCAGGCAGGTGTGGGAGTCAGCTGGCACTGCTGGTGCCTGAGCAGAGAGGACAAGGAGGGTCCAGGGAGGAAATGTGGACAGCCCTGCTCTCCCATGCAGAAATTCACAGGCCGGGAAACAAACTCGCCTAGAAGAGGGCTCAGGCTGAGATGCCCAAGCTTCAATTTCCTCATCAAGGAAAAAGGAATAGCAACCCTGACTGCCAACAAAGGGGCCATCCCGTGGGTCCGCACGGGTCACAGCCAGGAAAGGCATTGTGGATGGTACAACATACATGGGTGGAGAAGAAGCTGGGCAGGGCTGTGATGCAACTGAGGGAAAGGAACATGAGCGGAAGGAGGGGAGGGGGCAGTGGGAAGCCTGGGAGGCCCACCACCATCACAGGGGGGAAGAGCGCAGCGGGGACCTGCTGCCTAGCCCAGCTGGCAGGCTCACGAGTCCCTCAGTAAGAAGGGCCTGGCATGGTCCCCAAGCTCCTGCTCATGGTGTGACACTGACCAAGCAGGACAGGCTGGATGTCAGAGGCAGATTGCATGTGGTGGGCATGGGCCACAAGCCAAGTCTGGTGTGGCCAAGTGGATAGCTGGCCCGGCCTGGGAGTGCTATCTCTGCCCCCAAAACACCTGGGCCTTCCAGAAGGCCCTCACTGCACTGAATGAGAGTACACCTGCATGGCATGTCTGATACGCACTGCACACCTGGAACATGGCACAGACTTCGGCCACCCCTCGACACCATGCAAAGTGCAAGCAAGAAGGCTGAGTTTACCATGGGCATGAGTCACGAGCATGCAGCAGATCAGTCATGGAACTGGAAGGGGCAGGTGCAGAGAAAGAGCCATTCAAAGCATGCCAAAACTCAAAAAGCAGCATTCTGTAATGGAAATAACTGACGGGTCTGAGATTTGAGTTCTGATGGAGCAACGTCTTCCCTTTCTCTCTGTGTGCAACCAGCAGCATGTGTCCCTATGTGAAGTGGGAGGAGGCAGTGCCTCTGGCTTCTACATAGCTTAAAGGGAAATGGAAAGAAGCCTGCACATCCCACCACCTGGACTTGATGAAGAGATGGAGGCCCTGGCCCAACACAGGCCTCAGCCTCGTGGAGGGGCATCCCTGAGTCCAGAGGCATTGCTACGGGGGTGTCTGGGCCCTCCAGCAGCCAGTAGAAGCCCTGCCAGCAGGAGAGGACACACCAAAACCCAGTGACTGCTGCTGTGCCAAAGAAAAGAAACATGGCAAGTTTAACATAATTTCCTATCAACCCTGCGGAAATGGAATCCAAGAGTCCCCAGAAGCCTGCACAGGATTCCCTTTTCCACAGACAACCAGAACATTTGTGCAGAGTCCTTCTGTGGGCAAAAGCAAAGATTAGTTTAATGTTTGAATCCTAAAATATGACGGATACTACGTCCCCTGGACAGGGCACTCAAGGAAGTGGCTGACAGCACAGGTGAGGCAGAATGCGGTGCAGCTGGCAGACCAAAGTTAGGGTCATCCCAAACACCAGGTGTGGGGCAGGGGAGGGGGGTGAGCAGCAGGAGGGCAAGACCAAAGGGACCCATGGGCGCCAGAGCTGCAAGTAAAATGAGGCACCAAGAGCAGGCAGGCAGCATGGACAGAGGCTCCACGGGGATGGCAGGACGCTGGGTGTGGGTGACCAGGGGGTAGGCGGCAGATGGACCGGAGCCCCTGGCCCAAAGGGGGCCACAAGCAGCCGCTGGGCTCAGCTGCCTAAGTAGGAGAACCCTCTCCCTGCCAGCTCCGCACAGACTCCCCTCAGGACAGAGGTCAGGAAGCCAGTCTTTGCCACCTTCCCGCACTGGGCGCCAGTGATGAAATCCCCCAAGGGTCTCCAAAACCAACAACAGAAGACTGGGGCTGGGCCCAAAACCCTGATCCCTAGGCAGCCGGTAAGAGGAACGAGGTTGTACAGGTACTCACTCCATCCCCTGGACCCAGCAGGGGCATGGAGGACACAGGCTCGGCCACAAGTTCCCAGGAGCACACTGGGGAGGCTGACAGCTCCGGGACAGGTGACTCCCAAGCCAGAGTGCAGGAAGGGTAGCTTTTTCCAAAACCACAGAAGCTTTGGCACAGGAGAAAGAATGGAAGCAAAGGTGTTTGGGGGAAAACAGTATCTAAATGGATATCTAGGCAGGTGAGGAGACAAGACAAGATAAGAAGGTGCTGAGACCTGCAAGGCCTGGATAGCGGCAGCAGGGCTCGTCTCTGGCCCTTTACCTAAGAAACCACCAGGTCTTAAACAAGGATGGCGCCCAGCAAGCAGGTTTGCATTTTGCAGACTCCTTCTGGTTGCAGGTGTTGGGTTTGGGAGACACAGGGGTGGCGGACACAGTGCCAACAACCCAAGAGGCCATGATGTTGAATTCAACAAGGACGGGAGCACTTGGTGTGGGGAGAGGGAAGGGATGCAACAACGATGATTGGTAGGGTGGGGGTGGGGCTGGAGAATATATAATGATAGAGAAATACTTCACAATGCGTGCGCACCCCTAGGCATTAACCTCTGGGCTCAGGGGCTGCCAGAGGGAGAAACATGCGGTCAGCTGGGGAGGGGAAAGTTAACCACAAAACATGAATTGACTGCTCAGTAAATCTAAAATTATTCTAAAATTAAAAGTTTATTTAAAACCAATCAATATGGATAGGGTAGGATGATTTAACATATTTCTTCTCCAATCTGTTATGTTCTAAGTTTTTTTTTTTTAAGCAAATGTGATTTCCTTTTACAATGAGAAAAAATTGTATTAGAATCCAATATGTAATGCTGTTGACGCGAAGGACAAATCAGGATCACAGACATTTTGCATTTGCATTACCTCATAATCTCATACATGTAAAACAATGGCTATGAATACTTTCCTGAATAAAATAACTTTGATGTAGGAACATTTTAGTGAGTTAAAAATATATACGGGAATAAAAAGACACACACACACAGACAAAACAAGTATCTCCTTTCCCATCCAAGTGAGAGTTTTTGAACTCCCAACTCTGTCCAACAGGGCCCCAGACAGGAAGGGGCCCCCTCTTCCCTGCTGGCCCCATCTCTTACAAGGAGCCCCCTGACTTACCCCACTTTCCTATTCCTCAAACACATCAACCGTGCCCTGGCCTCAGAGCTCAGCACTTTCTGCTCACTACTGCTGACACTTTCTGTTGTCCTCTGGCACAGCAGCCTGTGTCATCTAACTCCCTGGTCCGCTCAAATGTCACCTTCTCAGAGAAGCCTTCCTAAAACAGGCCCCCCTGCCATCCCTTTATTTATTTATCCTGTTTTTCTGCTTTATTTTTCTCTCAAGCACCTACTTCACAGGAAATTACTTTAGATACTTGTTTATTTGCTGTGCTGCCTTCATGAGAACATAAGTCCCAGTACAGGTAGCAACTCTTACATGAGAATTCTGGCCAAAGAAAAAGTGGAAGTCTGCTGGGAGTTCTGAAAGGCAGCCCCACTGCCCCTCTCCCTTCTTGAACATAGAAGATGTGATGCCTGGAGCTGCAGCAGCCATCTGGAAAGTATGAAGAAAAGGCCCAGGCTTTGATACTGCTGATACTGTCTCACTGTACCACCAGCTCTCTCTACTTCCAGATTTCTACATATGTGAGAAAAATAAGGTCTCATTTGTTCCAAATTGATGTTCTGTGGAATTCTTGCTTTCTTCAATCCAGAGTAGCCCTATAGCCCATTCCTGCCTCCCCAGTACTTCACAGGTTCAGTAAATATGTATTGAGTAAATGACTTAGCTATCCTATTTATCTAGGTATAACTGAGATATGTACTTTGGAGAACCCCAAGATTGATGAGAGCCTTTAGCTGGCGGTCTGAGAGCCTGAGAAGTCTAGGAGAGCATCCCTAAGGAGGTGCTAGAATGAGGGTGAGGAGCTCAGAGCTGAAGGAACTGAAGGAGACAGCCAGGATCACGGGGTGGGGGTGGGGGGAGCAAAGGGCCCAGGGCCAAGATGAGGCTGGGGCGGCGGCTGAGACAGCGACCACCTGTCTGACCACTTCAGTGAGACTTGGGTGTGCGGGATGAGGGCAGCATGCCCCAGGAGCATGTGGGGTAGAGGGTGGGTGAACCATGACACCAACATACTCCGTTACCATGACCACAAGGGGTGGGGCATGGCCAGGGCACTAACTCTTGGGGGCTGCCTCACAGACCAGGAAAAGGAGGGAGGAAGAAGAATAAACCAGCCCATCCTTCCTTGGCGTGAGGTTCACAGTGACCCCAAATAGGGGCTGCCATCAAGGTGACCTTAGGCTCTTCTCAGAGCAGCCTGCTGGAATCTGAGGACTGGAGGGTAGAGTCAAAGGAAAGGGGAAGCAAAAAGGGGGTGCTGCCAAACTCAAAACCAACACTCTGCCTTTGTCAAACAGAACAAACTGGAAAACCCAAAGATGTAAGACTTTGAGGATTAAACCACAGAGGAGCATGGAGGCCCCAACAACCTGCTTCCTTAACTATTTACTGTCTTCGGTTCCTAGGGTTCTGTAACAAATCCCCACAAGTGGGGGCCTGAACAGAAATTTAATCTGTTCTCTCACAGACGTGGAGGCAGAGCTCTGAAATCAAGATGTCAGCAGCCCAGGTGTCCTCTGTAGGCTCCTGGGGGTGCAGTGGGGACAGGAGATCCAGCCTTCCTATTGCAGCTTCTGGTGGTGGTCGGTGAGCCTTGCTGCATCACTAGAGTCTCTAGTGATGTGTCATGTGGCTGTCTTCCATCTGTGCACATGTGTCCGTATGTCCAAATTTCCCCTTAGAAACTTGGATTACAGGACCACCGAACTCCACTATGCCCTCATCCTAGCTAGGTGCCCCTGCAAAGACCCTGTTTCCACATAAGGAAGTACTGCCAGCTCCAGGCAGCCATGTTGTGGGGAGACACTCTATGGCTCATGTATGTACCTACTGCAGCACCAAAGGGCAGCAGGTGTGCAGCTCTATCTCCAGGCATTGGCAGGGAGTCATGGCCTTAGCCCAGCTATGCACACCAAAGCTTCCTCCCCTGGCTCTCACATCCCTAAGGCTGTGAGCTCAAGCCCCCAGACCTAGTTTCAGCAGCACGCAGAGCCTACCCAGCCAGGGCATAACGGCATCCACCTAAAGCCACCAGAGGTTCCGACGCTAAGTGGCAGCAGAAGGTGGATTCTTCATGGTTATGTTGAGGCCTCTGAAAAAATGAAGTAGATTTTATTCCATCTCCTTTTACAAGAATGACATTTAAATTACGTTCTGAATGCAGCATTTGATCCCCCTCATGTGAGCTTTGGGGTGCTTCCAGCCAGCTGGGTATGTGAAGGAGCATCCAGCTGGCATGAGGAGTTGGCATGAAGCAAGGAAGACAGAGCATATAGGGCTGCCCCACAATACCAGCAAAGCCATGATGGAATGAAAGCCTTCAGGACAGTACTTTTCATCCTTGGTACCTAACGTTGGCCCACCAACAGGTCAGGGGTGCAGGCATGTTTTCAATGGGAAGGCAAAACCTCACGTGAAAACTCACACAGAGAAAATGCTTTGTACCCATTGTCTCAAGATGAAGCAGGCCAAGGAAGGGTGGGAGAAGGAACCGTGTGGGACTGATGCCCACCGAGGGTGAGTGTCAAGAAGGAAAACGCTGAATAAATCAGGTGAAGAGCCACACCGCACCCACTTCATTTAGGAGGCCTCCCCCAAGGAATGTCGTTGGGCTGCGTTCAGCAGGAGGCGGCTGAAATGTGGCTCTGACAACCAAAACGGATCAACCAGACAGAGATGATCTTGCCAATCAAGGCTGGCAAGGCCAAATGGATGTCAAACTTAGAACGGCTCCACAAGTTGTTCAAACATAGCCTCCCACAGCCTCCTGGCCCGGGGCCTGACCTCAGGAGCCACTGAAGGAGAACGAGCCTCCTGGTATGTCACAGGCACATAGGAATGAAATGAACAGTGGAGGAAAACAGTCTGCATTAAAAATACACAACTCAGTTTTCAAAGGAAAAGACTACCTGAAGCTCCCTTTAATAAATACTGTATTCCGCTCATTTCCTGAGCTTATACAGAGGCTTCCGGATGGGGTCTCTGACTAGAGCAAAAGGTGTGCCTTTATTTTTATGATTATCACTGAAGAGGACCCTGGCACAGACCAGAAGCATCCTGATTAATGAGCTTCTAATGAAAGAATACGCACTATAACAGGAGCCCTGGGGACTTAGTTTGGGGACAACAGAGTGAAAGAATGGACCACTGCAGGCAGGTTCCAGAAGCACAGCACATATGTCCCATGAAACAGCTCATTGTATGCTGCAATCTGCATGAGAGAAAATAAATGAGAAATGACCCACGTGTTGGCACTAAGGTACAAAGGCACAGCAGAGGAAATCTGCTCACTTGCTTTTAAAAATCAATCATTATTAGATATAAGCCAGCACTTTTATTACTAGATATAAGCCAGTAAATGGATACGGTTACATTTTTTGGGGGGGGTACCTCATTACTTTATCTGAAGGAATGCTACAAATGCAAGAACTTGATAGCTGTTGATACTTATGGAAAAGGTAAAGGTAAACCCAATACGCATGCACTGCCGTGGTGACCACACAAGTCACCCTGTGGCTCTGGAGAGGCTGGCATAAGGCTGAGTTCTCATCGTCTCTGTTTCCTAGACTGTGTCTGTCAAAGACATACCTGCCAAGCCAGAATCTGGAGCCCCTGTCTTGCACAAGTTGGTGATGTACTACCCCAACTCTTTGATGGACTTTGCCTGCTCATTCAGGTAACCTGTCTCAATGAAGTCAAACAAGTGGGTGTCGTTTTTGGCAGTGGCCAGTTTGTGCAGTTACAATGGTGACCAACTCACTCTTTTTCCAAGTGTAACACCCATTCCACTGCATTCTGCCCTCTTTTCCAGTCACCTCTTGCTGGTTTCTTGATGTCCTGAAGGAGGATCTGGCCACCTCGTTGGTTCTGAGCATCAGGAGTATTTCAGCAGGCTTCTTCTCCTCCTGAGCCTGTCTTCAGAGCCACAAGATCATGGTCAAGGCAGCAAGACACTGACAGGAAGGCATAAGGGGATGGAGCTGCAGGTTCACCTGGTTGTGCTGGTGGTTCTGGGTCCTGGTGGTACTTCTGACACCCACCATGCAACGTGGCTGTGATGGTGGGCGGAGGAGGAGAGGGAGAGGCTGCACGGTGCTGGGGCGGTGGCATGGCTGGTGTGGTAGTTAACTTCAGGTGTCAGCTTGGCTAGGTGAATGTGCCTAGTTCTATTGCTGTGGACATGAGCCAATGGCATGTGAACCTCATCTGCTGCTGATTAAATCTGCAGTCGGCTAGGAGGCATGCCTGCTGCAATGAATGCTGTTTGATTTAATTGGCTGGTGCTTAAATGAGAGAGCCAAGCAGCTCAGCATACCTCATCTCAGCATTCGCGGCTCAGCCCAGGCCTTTGGAAATGCAGAAAGGAATCACCCCAGGGAAAGATGTTGGAACCCAGAGGCCTGGAGAGAAGGCCAGCAGAGATCACCCCGTACCTTCCCACGTAAGAAAGAACCTAAGCTGTAAGTTAGCAGCCTTCCCTCTGAAGAACTATACATTAACTAAATAAATCACCTTTTATTGAAAACCAATCCATCTCTGCTGTGTTGCATTCCAGCAGCTAGCAAACTAGAACAGCCAGCAACCGGGGCAAGCGCCAGGTCCGTCCAAGCAGCACTGAAAACAGGAAACCACTGTGACTCTCAGTGAAGACATCTGGCCTGGATGTAGTAGCTACATTTTAAAACTGCACTTAAAATAAAACTTGAGTTTTCCTTTCCAAACTTTTTGTTTGGTGCAAACTAGCAAACTAAATCTGAGTGGTACAGGTAGGGAACTGGTGTTCTGTTCTGAATGTCAGACAGTTTTATATGTGTGCAATCAGGCAGGAATCAGCTCAGAAGCACCCAGAATACCAATCGCTGTGTCTGCATGAGCATGTGAGTGAATGTGTTGGTGAGTCTGTGTGCATATGTGAATGTAAGCATGTAAGTGTGGGTGAGTCTGTGTAAGAGCATGAATGTGTACTGAGTCTGTTAGTGTGAGAGTGTGTGCATGGGTGTGTGTGTGTATATGTGTAAGTATGTGAGTGTGGGTGACTGAATATTTGAAAGTATAACAGAAACAGATCACACAGAAAAGTGCAAAAATTTAAATAAGTGTACAGTTTAATAACAAATCGCTCCAGAAAGCCCCTGGAACTTAAAGCACTTTTGAAAAATGCTTCTGGATGCAACCAGTGCTCACATATCCATCCCAACAGTTTACCCAGAAAATCTCTGTATTTAACTGAAAACTGGTCTGTGATGAGTAGAACAGTGAAGACTGAGGCTGTAGGTCTTTTCAGAAGCTTCTTGGGAATAATCGTGCATTTCTTTAAAATGTTTCTTGAAAGCCTCCCTGTGCGCCGGGCCCTGAGATGGCAGAGTGAGTGGCCCCAGGTCCCCACTGCACAGGAGCTCTGATGACCAGCAAGAATTGCAGAAGCATCTTCCTCCAAGCTTCAGCACACAGTGACAGGCAGGCACTGGATCAGGAAAAGGTTCCTTAGCAGCACGAGACCCTTGTGGTGCCCACCAGGCCCTGCCCCCCAAGGATCCTCATGGAATGAACTCTGTGCCCACGCTGGGGCCAGACTCCTGGCCCAGGGCTCGCCCACTGGGTTCCCCCAAGGCCCCCCTGAGCAGCCCATCATGGGCTGTATTCCAACCAGAGTCCTGCACAGAAGAAGGACGAGGCCACCGCTGCTTCAGTGTGGGACACAAGCTCTGCTCCTGTTTAACATTACAAGGACTGCGGCAACTTTGCTCAAAACCAAACGGAGCATCTTTCAGTCATGATGAGAGGAGCATCATGAAGAAGAGAAGCAGCGCTTGCAGAGATGGTAACTGAGTTGGGGTGGGTGGGAAGGTGGCCCACTGCAAGGACCTGGCCATCCCCGCCATGCCCCATGGGACATTCCCCATGTAACGTTTCAAGATCTACTTGCAGAATCCCACCACAAGCTGCTGCCTGAGCCCAAGCCCCTTAATCTCATAATATTCTAATGTCATATTTTAACATACTAAGCTTCAGTTTTGATCAAGAATATTCATTTATTTTACTGTGAAGGAAAAAAATGAAAACATACCTTGCTGACCCTCATTTTTTGCTACCCTGCTGAAACATCCTACAGTAACGACGCTGGTGAGAAAACCATCTTGCCACAAGACTGGAGTTCCCGGCTACCTGGTATCCTTGGGGTGGTGCCTGCACCTCAAGCTCGGTGATGGTCCCCTCCTTGTGGATTGTGAGGTCCCCACCTGGGTCTTGCGTCTCAACCCTGCCAAGAGCACGTTCCTCCCAAGCTGGAATTTCCTACACTTCAGGTACCAGCTAACTCCTGCACCACGGTGACAGACTGTCAGGAGGAGGAAAGAGCATGGCAGTCTAGTGCTCAAAATGAAATGTCAGTTCTTAAAGCTGTTATGTCTTGGGAAGCTTCAGCTTAAATATGTCATGGCAGAAAATAACCTCATCCTTTACAGCCCTCTCAAGTTGGGTAAAGTTTAACTGACTTCTTAGAGAATAGGCAACACGCAAGAGCTTGCAGGGAGCTCTGAGGGAAACATGCCAACTTTTTCAATTAGGCCGAGCAGCCGAAGCCAGTGTATTCCAACTCCAAAAGAGGAGATGCTGAGCTTCGGGTTTGGGTCACAGAGGAGCCTCAGCAGAGAACAAATGCGTCCTATGACAAGTCAGATCTGGTGGCAAAGTAAAAACCATCTCAAACTTCTCTCCAAACAGCCAAGATACAATCTAAAACCATCCTCACCCGGGTAGAGAGCTTTTAGTATCAAAGTATCATACATTTGTTTGCAAACAAGCCATGGGGACAAAAGTTATAAATAGTTGATAAAACTGTCTACCTGTACACGGAGAGGATTTACAAGTTAAAAGTGAGAGGTTTCAGAGTCAGAGAATTCACGCACCGACAGAAAGAACGTACCCTGGGGATGGACATAAAGATGTGCCCAGATTCAATAACCAGAGCCCCGTCTGCACCAACTCATGGAGCACAGCGGACACTCTTAGGCTGCAATTTCACAACAGGCACCCACAAAGCTCCTCAAACGCATCTCCAGCAGATGACTGAATAACAGACCCCAGCAGGAAGGTAAGTCGATAGGAGCTTTTGGCAAAGTCTGCAGAAAATTCCTGTCACTGTAGCAAGAGACTTCTCCAGGGTCCCTATGGGCACACAGCTGCTGGCCTGAATGTGAGGTGCTGTACTGTCACAGGCCATATGGTAAAACTCCTTACCAAGCCTCATCAAGGCCAACCTCTCCTCTGCCCCAATAAGGAAATGGAGGCAAGGGGGCACAGGAGCTGACAGTCCCACCATGACCTCGGGACCTCAGGCTACCCATTACACCATTCCTGATCGCCCACCTTCCTTCACCAGTGGAACTGTGGCCACCTTCATGCTGCTGCTGGAAGGGCTGAACGGGAGCCTCGAAGCTGAAGAGGTTGAAGCCCTGAGCACCTGACACTTATCACAAGCCATTGCAGTGGTTAAACCCAGCTCGCCCCTGAAGCCACAATTGTTTGTACAATTTGAAATGGTTGAAAAAATAAAAAATATTTGATGATATGAAAATTATATGAAATTCAAATCTCAGTGTCCATAAAGCTTTATTGGCACACAGCCCCACCTGTTTGTTCCCATATCATCTGTGGCTGATTTTGTGCTACAATGTCCAGCAACTGCAACAGAGACCATAGGGCCCGCAGAGCCAAAAATATGGACTTACTGGCCCTTGGCAGGGAAGGACTGCCAACTCCCGATTTCAAGGTCTGTATAAATGGCTAATTGTGTTTCTAGCTTTGTATTACCTGCTCTTTCTCTACCTGTCCACTGATGAGTAATCGCAAAACAGTCATGGCTCACCAGATGCTCACTTTCCTCGTCCTTTCATGCTACAACCTCAACAGGGATGTTACAAAAATCTCCTGGAATTTTCTAAAGGACCAGCTTAGCCTTCCATCCTCTAATGCAAAGCAGGGCAGGCCATGGTTGCCAAAGCCAAAGGCACTGAGTTCAGTGGACGAGTTCCGCACTTAATAGAGAGTAAGTTTCAAAATGCTTCTTTTGTGGGTGAGTCAAGGGTGGGAACAGCAGAATGATTTAAGACTGTGTCTTGCTGGAAGCGCCTGATGTTCCGGATACGCTCCGGCCACTGGGACCAAGCCTGGCCCTGGTGATACCAGGCTCAGTCCTTGGAACAGGGCCAATCTGCTCAGAGGGAACCCCAGATTCTGAGTGACTAAACCATGGCTCCAGCCATTCTAAATTAGTTGCATTATACCCCAAACCTTTCAAAGGCTTGATAGCTTGAACATATCATTCTACACCTTTACTCTCTAAACAATAATTCAGTCTAACACTGCAGCTGAAGCCAAGATTCCTAGACCCAAAGTGCACTTTCCATTTGATTAAATACTAATAAATGCAAGAATAAAATAGCAAGTCTTTTATCTTACAGTAAATTCTCCAGAAACCACATACTCTAATAATTATTTCTGTGTTAAAGAGGACAGATTCTAACCCTCAAAGATGGTTTAGTAGTCCCAAAATCTAAATTACAACAATTAAAACATAATGTATTGTAGTCTAGGGCTCACAGGAAGGTGATATCATAATACAGGTTCTTTGATATTTTAGAAGACAAAAGAAACAGTGACCTTTAAACCGACACTGCTGCGGGGTGGACCATCTGGACAACCAGTGAAAAGGATAAAAAAAATCAGGGCAGTCTTCCCTCTAGCTGCAGAGACAAATCTCATAATAGAGCAATGGCCTTCTATGAAGCATGGAAAATAATATGACATAAACTGGGAAAGAATACATCTTTTGCAGTTTACCATTTGTTTTTGGTACTTTAAAATTCACACAAAAAATCACATATTTCATCCCCTAAAGAAGTAAACAGAGTGATGGGCTGTCAAAGGGAGAGGGTAAATTTCATCAAGGAGGATATTTTGTCTTCTATCTTTATAAACAAAGAATCAAAGGCATTGCATCAGCAAACCTTGAGTCTGTAGCTTGCAGGGCTGCACCCGGCCCTGGTGCACATGTGAGGGCCCCATGCCAGGGCTCAAGCACTGAGGACCAGGGGTGTCCCAAAGACAGACGACTCGCTACAGCAAGGGTGTCCTGCCTGCAGCAATGGGAAGCAGTCACCCTTCAAGAAGAGGCTCCCCTCAGTTAAATTTCTCATCTCTGCATAAGGAAGACAAAGAGCATACCTTCTGCATCAGAGGAGACAAGGAAATAATCCATGGTATTAGGAAACTCAGAAGGGATTTTTCTAGGAAACCCCAAAAAAGACACCCAGTCACTCATGATCCTGGGGTCTGGCTTCAAGTCACTTTGGGAAAGTGGGCGAAGCATCCTGACCTCAGGATCTGAGCCCAGCTCTGTGGCTGGGTCCTGGGTGACCTTGGGAAGTATAAGGAACCTCTTGGGGCCCTTTTTCCCTCTCTAGCACAGACTGTGTGTGGCTAACAAGACAATGGGCAAGAATACAAACAGCAACCTGTGATGGTTCACATAAGCCTTAAGCATGGGTCCATCTGTAAGTCAGGCAGCCACCGTGTGAGATGAGAAACAACAGGATGGTCAGGCAAAAGTAAGGAGCCAGGCAGTGAAGTGACGAACAGAGTCACCAGAGCAGCAGAGATGGTCGCATGCTGGTTCCGTCCTAAAGTGACAGAAGCTACAAGCAGAAGCAGGCCGGGGGGAAGGGGACCCAGGGTAGATCTGCTGAGTCAAGTTCACAGCCTGTGCTTGAGTGCCTTTCTGAGAATGGAGTTCGGCCTTTCTGTGGGTCGCAGGCCCACATTTCCTTGTAACAACATCCCTCCCTTCCATCTCTGGAACTGAGTGGAGCAGCTCCCAAAACATGAGAAGCTGTGCAATCCACTCGGAGCACCACCCTGGCTGTCCAGACCCACAAGACACAGGGGCCTAAGATGTCCATGCTGGTTCACAGCTGCGGTGCACCCTAGAAGAGCCGTGTTCTTCAGGTCCTAATCCAGTCTTGTGGGGACAGACCTATTATAGGGTGGGACCTTTTGATTAGGTTGTTTCCACAGAGATGTGACCCTGCCCATTCAAGGTGGGTCTTAATCCAGTTGCTGGAGTCCTTTAAGAGAGCCAATATAGAGAGCAGAGAGATTGACAGGTGCTTGGAGACAGAATACGCCCCAGGAGATGCTAAACTCAGAGATGAAATCCAGAGTCTACCCTAGAGAAGCTGAGCAAGGACCCGCAGACACTTAAAGAGGAAAATGCCCCAGGAGAACCCAGAAGACAGACCACAGGAGCAGACAAAACCATTTGGAAGCCAAACCAGGAGAGAAGGGCCAGAAGATGTTTCCTTGTGCCTTCCCATGTGACAGAGAAACCCTGGACATGATTGGCCTTTCTTGAGTGAAGGTATCCCCTTATTTTGTCTTAATTTGGACATTTTCATGGCCCTAGAACTGTACTTTTATAACCTAATAAACTCCTCTATAAAAGTCAATCCACTTTTGGTATACTGCATTCTGGATGAGCAAACCAAGACATGCCCTTGTTGGGGTAGAGGAATTAGATAGCTTAGGTCTTTTATGATCAACAGGTCAGATAGCTCCAAAGGAGTCACTGCCTGTCATGGGCTGATTTGTGTCCCATGGATATGTCTCTGTCCCCGGAATCTGTGAACACCACTTCTCTGGAAACGGGATCCTAGCAAATGTCACTAAGGATTGTGAGAAGAGAGCATCGTGGCCCTAGGGTGGGCCCTAAATCCAACGACTGGTATCCCACTAAGGGGAAGGAGAGGAACACATTGAGATACAGAGCCACAGGGGAGAGGGCAAGTGAGAAGTCAAGGAATGCCTGAAACCACCAGGAGCTGGAGGGGGCATGAGAGGGTCCCCCCCCAGAGCCTTGAGAGGGGGGGCACAGCCCAGCCACCACCTGAACATCAGACTTCTGACCTCCAGAACTAAAAGAGAACATTTCGGTAGTCTTCAGCCCCCAGGTATGTGCCACTTTGTTGTAGCGGCCCAGGACACTTGCCCTGCTCATGAAATCAAATCACCCTGAACTTTAACCTCCTCTGTGCCTGGCAGCAGCACTCCATGGACAAGCTCAGGAGCTGGCATCAGAGGCAGGCAGGTCCAGACACCTCACCATTTTCTCAGAGATACTAATTTACTTCCTGACATGCCACTGTCAATCCCACTCAGACAGTGGCTGTCTAAATTTAAGCCCAGTAACCTACAACAGGCACTTACCTTGCTGTTGGCACCCATATTTTGATGCTATGTAAATTCTCAAGGGTTCCCACTTTCACTGATGGCTTTTTTCCATCTCTGCTGGGGAGGCATATAATAATAGGGACCCACAAAATAACAGCAAAAATATGGTTCAGTTTACAAATGAGAAGGAAATCAGTAAGTACCAAGAAAGTTGCATCTTTACTCTAATTACAAGCAAGAAATACAGGGCTTGATTCTTAAGATGTTACTTAGGATTAGGATGATTGTTTTCCCAAGCTGCTTCTTACTGATTCAAGCTTTTTATTAAAATTAATTTGATGAAAATATGAAGGAGTGTATTTCATTTTGAAAGGAATTCTCCCTTCTTATGGAAAACAAGAGCCATTTGCTAGGTGACTTCGCTTCTGTCTTCTGCAGTCATTCTCTGCTGCCTGGCAGAGTCTCGGCTCCATGCTAATCACTACCAATTTCTTGAGGAAAGCAAGATGGCTCAGGAACCACCATGCCGTGACAAAGGTGAGGACGCACCTGCATCCATCTGCTCATACCCGCCCACCTAAGGGTACCTGGTAGATACCAGGACATTGGCTGGCCCTATGAAGTCACCTGCTTCTGCAGCTCACCGAGACAGCTTAGCTGTGCTTGAGTGATAACAAGCCACCCTAAGTCCCCATTACATCTTCTCAATTATGCATGTGCTTCTCCTCAGAAGCAAGTTTCTCATGCCAAAGCTGGTTCCAGATGCAACAAGCAGCTCGCCCCCCACACAGCCATTGAAGAAGGCAAGACCTGGGGCTGCTGGTCAGAACCTCAAAAGTAGCAACAAAAATAGCACGAGAGGTTGGGAAGAGATAAACTTGGAATGAAATGTCTAAAGAACTCATATTAAAAACAACCATGAGTTCTTTCTTGGAAGCTGAAGCTAGAAACTAAGAGTTCAGCGAGCCGTGCCCCACCATATACACAATTTTATTCTGAAGGCTCCAGAGGTGGGCATCATTCATTCCATGATAATCACTGTTAATTTAACTAAATTTTCAACACACATTTCAGGGAACTCTGCTCTGCCCCACCTCTCCACTTACCATGGATTTCTCAGAAGGGAGCAGAGACATTCAAATGCATGTTTCAAAGAAGAACATGCTTCTGACCTTTAGAGAGTCTTGTCTCTTCCTACAGGTAACATTCTCAAAGCTCACCTCCTTTTAAGCTGGACAGACTCACCCCTGCTCCCACTGACCCCATTTTCCACTTGAGTAATGGCTCAAGATGAGAAGTTCGAGGCCCTTGGCTACAAGCTGGCCAAACCAGAGAAAGCTCAATACCCGGGGAGACCCAGAACCTACATGCAAACAAAGTCCCACCCTCTCATCCTCAAACCCACAGGGTATGGCTCAGAGACTGGCACTATTCCAAAGCTCCAGTTTTCCCTTTAATTAGTCAAGCTAGGGACTTGCCTTGATACATGGCTACAAAGTCAAGAGACCAGCCCCAGCCCCTGGCCATTCTAATTCGTCCCCACGCACGTTCTGTCCTCAACCAGCCTTCTCTGAGCCTTGGAATATGGCCCTGTCAAGCCCGAGCCCTCCCTTCTAGCCCCCGCGGATATACAGCTCACCCTGTTCTGTCTGCCAGCCGGTCTTGAGTGCAAAGTGCAGGAGGCAGGTGGGGGGTCAGCTCTGGCCTCATCAGGCCCAGCACAGCAGTCACAGACCCTGCTGACACATCAGAGGAAGAACCAGCTACCCACCTACCCGCTTGGAAAGCCATAAGGCTGGCCTGCGTCACACACATAATCCGGGCCTGTTGGGGACTCAGATGGGCAGCAGACCCCAGCCTCTCTGGCCCCTCACTGTGCCCCTTCCCGTTAAGAAATCCAAGCAGCAGAGAGTGGGTTCACTCTGGCTGTGTCAATCTTCTGGGAACAGAGTCACAGCCACCCCAATAACTGGCAGGGCTTCAGGCAATTCTGGTAGCCCCCAACACATACTAGTCAGGAGGTGAGAAGACCAAGAGAGGTCCTGGCATGGCTGGGTACATGGGGTATACTCACTGCAAAAAGAGCCAGGAAGAATTTTAGTGGTTTGAATGAAAATTTAATGTTTAATATTAAATCATTTTTGCTGCCCCAGTAAATCCGAGAGTGATTTGAACAGTGAATAAAAAAGTATTTGCAAAGTCCTCTTGGGGGAATGGTGAGAAAAGGGGAAAATTCAACTTCCCCAAGTGGAGAATTCTTGATATTCTCACAAGCAGTGTGGACAACCAAAGCAATAGGCTGAGCCCCCAATCTTGGGATTTGTTCATATGAATCTTAACCCCACAAAGGACAGGCTAAGCCTTCTTAAAATTGGGCCTAAGAGTCACCCCTAAGAGAATCTCTTCTGTTGCTCAGATGTAGCTTCTCTCTCTCAGCCAACACGACAAGCAAACTCACTGCCCTTCCCCTCTCTATATGGGACATGACTCCCATGGCTGTGGACCTTTCTGGCAACATGGGACAGAAATCCTAGAATGAGCTGGGACTCAGCATTAAGGGATTGAGAAAACCTTCTCAACCAAACAGGGGAAGAGCAAAATGAGACCAAATAAAGTGTCAATGGCTGAAAGATTCCAAACAGAGTTGAGAGGTTAATCTTACACATTAAACAGATATCACCTTTTTAGTTAAGGTGTAATGGAGAGGCTGGAGGGAACTGCCTGAAAATGTAGAGCTGTATTCCAGTAGCCATGTGTCTTGAAGATAACTATACAATGATAGTGAAAACCTTGTGTCTGATGCTCCTTTTATCTACCTTATTGACAGACAAGTAAAACATATTGATTAAAAATAAATAAATAATAGGGGGAACAAATGTTCAAATAAATTTAGTAGATTGAAATACTAGTCAATGAAAGGGAGGGGTAAGGGGTACGGTATGTATGAATTTTTTTCTGAATTGATGCAAATGTTCTAAGAGATGATCAAGATGAATACACAACTATGTGATGATATTATGAATTACTGATCATATAACAAGAATGGAATGATCATATGGTAAGAATGTTTGTGTTTGTATGTTGGTATGTTTAATAAAATTAATTAAAAAAGAAAAATAATTTTTGCCTCAAGTTGATTTCAGGCACTTATATACACAGGGAAGATATTCATAAAATCCATATGAAAACACAGAATCTATGTTTCAATAAAAAGAAAGACCAACACATATCAAATTTATCTACAAATGACACAAGGATAAAGTATTGTGCAGATATTTTTTCTTGAAAAGAGGGATTATTATGAAATCATATGTAAACTATACCCAATCTTTGTTCAAATAATTGATTACTGTAATTATATTTCTCCCATATTGATATTTCCCCACTGCCATAAAGAAAATCTCTATGGTGTATTTCAAAAACTAGCAAACACGTAAAACTTTGAGAATGTCACTACAAAATTTAACGGGTACATTTTATCTAAATCATAGCAGAATGAATTCTTCAAACAACACTTGTAGATGAAAATCTCAAGGATCTGCAATGTTAATTTCAAAGATAACTTGAATTAGAAGAAAAACCCAGACTATCACAGAATGAAGGACCCCTGATAATTAACTACTTCTTTAAACTCTCAGAACCAAGCGCCTATTAGTGGACAAACTACCATGAAATATCTCTTTAAAAAATATTTAACAAAAGGACACTGAATTATTTCCACATCTTCATTCCGTTGCACGCCCTGCAAGCCTACTGTGAAGTTTGATCGATCTGGGACACCTCTGTCTAGAAGGCAGAAAAAACTTCCAAACTTAATTATGCAGGTAAAAGAAGCCATACTGATAAAATCACTAGATGCTTTCCTGTGTCATGTTCCCTTGTTACCACGTCCTTCTAGAAAATCAGGGCACTGTAGCTCTCATTTTCTTTCTATAGTGAACCCCAAAACTGAGTTCCTGGAACTGCTCTTCATGGTCCACCAGGGGCCTGGAGAAAACCCTGCGCAATGATGTGCTCATCCACCCCCACGGAAATGGCACCACAGCTTCCCAGGGTCACCTGCCCAGGGGTCTTTCCTAAGATGCTGTTTCAGCCACTTGTCCTGATCCAGGGAATGTGGGAGACCAGGGCAGGGCCAGGCTGGTGCCAAAGACCAGGTATGTTCCAGACAACATCCCAGACATTGCTCTGTTTAAAGGTTATCAAATATGCTTTTACCTTTTTATTACAGTAAGATGTGTCTAACACAAAACTTCCCATTTTAACCATTTTTAAGTGTACAATTCAGTGCCATTAGCTACAGTTATAGTGATATGCGGCCATAACCACTATCCATCACCAAGATTTTTACATTATCCCAAACAGAAACTCTGAACCTATTAGGCAACAAGTCTCCATTTCCCTCCCCAGAACCCTAGTAACCGCTCATCTACCTTCTGTATAAATTTGCCTATTCTACACACTTCATGTAAGTGGAATCATACAATATCTGCCCTTCTGTGGCTGGCCTATTTCATTCAACACAATATTTTCAAGATTCACCCACACTGTAGCATGTATCTGAACCTTGCCCCTTTTTACAGCTGAATAACATTCCACAGTACAGATATATCCCTTTAGTTTACCCATTCATCCATAGAGGGGCATTTGGGCAGTATTCACTCTTTGGTCATCAAGAGTTATGTGCTAAGAACACTGGGGCACAAGTGCCTATCCACATGCCTGCTGTCAGCTCCTGTGGATATAGACTTAGTAGTGGAACTGCCAGGTTGCATGATAATTCTATGTTCAACTTTCCCAGGACCCACCAGACTGTTTTCTATAGGCACAACAGCATTTTACACTCTCCCCAGCAATGAACAAATATGCGTATGTCACTGTAATTCAACTTTTTAAAAAAATTACTCACAACCCAACTGATAAAGAAGGAGAGCTGCTGCCTAAGCACATGCTATGTACTGGCACGGCGTGTGCCATCTCTGAGCCTCCCAGAGACATCTCTTTGGGTGGAGTCCATTTCTCTGATGAGAATAAACTGAGGCTCAACGATATGGGAGTGACTTTTCCAGAGCCCCAGGAAGGGAAAAGCAGGCACACTGTTTGACTCTGGAGCATTACCCACACCACTAGTACTGCGATGAGTTTAGAGACTAGTTTATCAATTACAAATTTACATTAACATATAACAGAAAAATACGGTGTACATATCACAAACTGCTTTCACTCAAATTAGGACAAGGCTAAAGCAGATGTTTAGATTAAAGATAAGCTGATGGGGTACACGGGTGGTTCAGTGGTAGAATGCTCGCCTTGCATGCGGGAGACCCAGGTTCAAATCCCAGACCAGGCACCAAAAAAAAAAAGATAAGCTGATGTAAGGAGAAACTTTAGAATTCTATGAGCAGCACATAAAGACAGTGAAAACTGTGATCACTGAGCAAATGACAATGCCAACGAATAAAATGGAATGTGGGATCACTCCCCATATCTTGCTGCCTCCCTTCTGCAAGTTTTGTGCAAGCAGAATCCAGGAGTTGTTTCTTCCTGCCTTCCCCAGTTTTGGCATGCCATACCTATACAGCAGATACTCAAGTCAGTATCTCCTAAATTACACCCGCTGCCCTCTCAGGCAGCGATACACCCAGGATTGAGCCCAGGGTCAGATGGCTTCACCTACGTAAGCAGGCAGAGCACCACCTGGCAGACCAGAGCCAGCCCCAAGGAGGAGACAGACTACCAGGAATGCACCCCAGGAGAAATCCTTTCACTCTAGGACAAAGCAATCACAGGAACACTGTAAAAATGCTACCTCTGATTGAGTAGGAATGGGAAGAACTCAGGATTCTGCTTTTCTGCAAGCCCAGTGACCACACCTAACAGTGAGAGAGGTCCCAGAACTGTAGGGATAAACTGAATCCAGCCCCAGTTCAGGGAAGGGGAGGGGTTGGTGGTGCTGAACCCAAGCCTCCCATTAACCACAGAGATTGGTCCTGTTTGCATGTGCAAACTTCACTTCCCCTCTATTCCCCCCAACCATCCCTGGCAAAGTTTCCAATCTCACTCTAAGAAACTGATAGCAGGCGATTAATTTTGTTAAACAAAACTATCAAGAAAGACCTACCTATAACTTAAAGCAGCTAATGTGGATCCCTTCATTGCTATGACCACCAGGAAGATTGCCACTCAATTCTCAATGCATCATGAGCCATTTTGCAGAAAACTGTGGCATGGATTTGGAAGGCTGGCTTTGTTTTATTTCCCATTTCCTTATTTCCCTGTGCATGATCCCATCACCTATTTCTCATTTGTTTTTCATTTTTATAGGTATGCACATTTCTAATAAACCTGGTAAAGTTCTTCCTTGGTATATCTGATACAGATTAATAAAATTACTTATACTAACTGAAAAAATTAGCAAGCCTATGATTTATAATGGGGCTTTAGATCTATTGGCCAACTTGTAACTTCCCACCATGTTTTCTTTCAGTCATATACTTCCATAAAGGTACTTCTGCCAAGTCTATTACAGAATCATGTATAACCAAGAAAGGACTTACATAGACAATAATCTGAGAAATAAATTTTCTAGCAAGATAGCATTATGTTTCTAAAGCCACATTTGAATAAACTGGAGAAGAAATATAAAATGGCAAAAACAGGATCTCTAAATCCTTCTACAGTAAAATTTCAGCCAAACGTTTAGTAATTGTATCAACTTCAAACAACTTGGAACTAACACTATTAACTACTATTATTGTAATATATTTTCAACTTGGTAAAGCACAACTTTTCTATAGAAATCACACCAGAGTACAAAGAAATATTAATGTAGAAGACAAACAAAAAGGGGAAAAGCCTGGAAAAATGAATAAGGGAACAATATGTATGTGAGTTGCTGGATTGTGCCCCAGACTGAAGATGCAATTTTGAATGCAGTCTCATGGGGCAGGAACTGCCATGTGTATCATCCAAAGAAGAGCGAGCACACCATGACAACGCAATAAAAATTAAACCATCATAAGAGTGAACTTTATCCCATAGCTTAGAGCAATATATATTCCAGATACTTTTTGGTAGCAGTAATAAACATCTCGTATAGAAAAGGCAAAATTTCAGCCCAAAAGGAAAAAACAAACAGAGCCCTTGTAAAGCCAAAAGATTCTGGACTCTCCCAGTTTAAATTCCATTAACTCCATCCGCAAATCAAAACCTGGCACAGTTACTCTCCTGAAATAACTGCCAAATAATTCAATTTTCCTGAATTTCATTTTAGTGAATATTTCTTTGAAATAAGCAACTAGTGAGACCCACATACCTTCTTCATGACAGAAAATACTAGGCGAGCTTTTCCCAGACGTAAGGCGATGCAGGCTCCCAATGGCCAAGTGCAACGTACCAATGGTCCGCTCGTGCCCCCCAACAGATTCAGCTGCTCTTTCTAACACAAGCCCAGCACACCTCATCTTCTGATGAGCACAAAATTTTACATGACAACCAAGTGGTAATCTAATTCATTCCTTAACGCCTTTCCACACCAGCCTTCTGAGCCCCACCCATGTCAGCCTCCCCCTGTGACCCCACAACGAAGGCTGGCCCCCACATAGCATGAGCAGAATCCTGAGACCCCAGGTTCTGCTTCTGGACATGGAGGTCAGGGAGGTGAAGGTGGGCATTTAGAACCATCCAGAAAAAGAACATCTACACCACTACGTGTGTAAATAACCCTTTGAGAGTCTCTCCATCAGGAAGCCATGGCAGAGGACAGCCAGCAGGCTCTCCACAGGCTCTCGCAATGACCAGCCCTCCCGAAAGAGAAAGCAAACTTGATAGAGGGGGGATCAGCAGACCTCCCAGAACAGAGCCCACACAAGATGCAAGGGACCATCACAGCAAAGGCCTGACCATGCACTGGGCCCTCAGCACAGGCTCCACCGTGGTGCAAACCCCAGAGCCCACGGCCTATAAGAGCCATGATCCTGCTGCTGAAGCTTAACACAAATGTACCGAAAGCATATCCATATTTATTTGGGAGAGCTAAAGGTTTCTCTACCTCATAAGTAGCTAATATAGCTAAAGCAACACGATAGCAGTGGAAAGAAACACACCTGAGGCCAGGCACCACGTGGTTGCACCGGGAGCCACGGGCCCTTGTGGCCCCCACGAGGCCTCCACTGGCCTGCTTCCCCACCATGCCAGCGGATACCTACACCACGAGGGTGTGCCTTTCAGGCACTTGGCTCTGCACAGCACCAGAACAGGAATTCTTAGGTACAGGGAAGCACATTCCTGGGGCTCCCAAGTCTCCAGCTCAACAGCATGCTCTTCAGACAGTACCTGGAAGTTGAGGAGAGCCCACCCCCCAGCAACACGCCTTTCCCCCAGGCATCTTTCAGCAGCCTGTGGCAGGCTCTGCCCTTCCTCCCAAATGAAGAAGCTCTGTCCTTCCTTTAGATGAGATCTGCCATTTCCACAAAAGGGCTATCCTCCATCTATATGTTGTAAGGTAGGGAGTTTACAAACACATACTGAACAGCCCATTAAATAACAGTGGACAGGGTGGCCAGCCCTTCAGGGAGCTGACCCCAAGATGGGTCCTCTACAGAGGCTGCAGCTCAGGTCAACGTTGGGGAGGCTGCTATGTATTAGGTGCTTGGGGTGTCCTCTGACCTGCCCCTCCACACCACACTGTGAGGTTGGCAGTATTAGAATCTCCATTTCAGAGAGAAGGAAACCAAGGCTTATAGAATACCAAGTAACCTGGCTAAGGACACAGACCATTAAATGACAGAACAGGTCTGGAGTTCTGACTGTCTACCTTACCCTACAACAGACACAGATATTATAAGAAAGAAAAGACAAGCCACAGAGTCGCAAGGGTATCTCAGTGGTACAATTCTCACCTGCCATTCAGGAGTCTGGATTCATGCACTTCCCAAAAATCAAACAAATAAGCAAAACAAACAAACAAACAAAAAAGACCGAAAATTCAACAAAGGGTGCTGCAATAATAGGACACTCACATGGAAAAATAATGAAATGTGACTCCACCATACAGCATACAAAAAAAAAAGAAAAGCCACACAGTGGAAAAAAATATTTGTGGAACACATTTGACAAAAGACTCATATCCAAAACATACAAAGAACTCTTAAAACTTGACAAAAAAGAAAAATAATACAATTTGTTTTAAAATGGGCAAAAGAGGAAGGGTTCCAAGATGGTGGCTCGAGGTGTGGGATTCAGTTCATCCTCCAGAACAGTTACAACAGTCCAGAACAACTGCTGGGGCCACATCAGTGACTGGACACACAGCATAAACCAGTCTGGACAAGCTGGACTGGCTGCAAGCATAACCAGAACCATGAGTCTCCCAAGCGCCAGAGGCCTGCACCCCTATCACAAAGACTGGTTCCCAGATGGAAAAGGAAAGAGACTTTACTAACAGCAAGGGGCTGAGCTCAACAATGCTCCATTGTGGAATTAACTAACAAATTCTGACTGCTAAAAGTAGGTCCCCAGCTCAGCTAAACTTCCAATAAAAGCCAAAGTTACTAGATTTTGCCCTGGCACTGAGGGGGCAAGACTGACAAAAGGAAAAAAAAAAAAGAGATTTTCTGGATCAGACAGCACAAAATACTTAAAATGTCTGGACCCTAAATAAAAAGTGGGGGCACACAGAACCTGGAGATACATAGAGCAACGTACCAACTAACCTCTTGATTAACAAACCCAAGGAACGGGGGCCTGCTCTGAAAAGGATTTTTCTTTCCCACCCACCCCTCACCCTCCACTCCCCCCACCCCCGCTTTGTTTCCTCCTTAACTACTCTCAGGCTCCAATTGCCCCAGGGTGGAATTAAGCTTGCCTGAGAGACAAAGAGGCTGGTCAGGTAAATGGAAGTAATTCCCTGGAGGCTATGCCTCCCCCAGGAGAGGGGTGGGGCCCAGCTCAGATGGATTCCCTCCCTCAAGGAATTCAGACCCCAGGGTCTGGAAAACTGAAGCAATTAAAGCCAGCCTACAACCTCTCCCCTGTGTCAACCACAACCCCAGCAGGGAGAGTCAGCTGAAGTTAAAGGTTCCACATCACCTTATGCTGGTAGGACTTGCAGGCAGACAAGTACCACATACTGGGCAGGACAGGAAAAACACAGGGTCTAGAGACTTCACAGGAAAGTCTGTTAACAGCTGGGTCTCTCCCACAGGGAAAATGATGCAGGTGACCCTTTCCTCCTGAGAGGAGGCCAGTTCGGTCTGGGAAAATCTGACTGGGGCCTATAATACCTATATAGACCATCCTGAAAAAACAAACAAACAAAAAACAGCATCATACAGGCAGGGCAAGAAACAAGAAAATGAGAACTGAAAAATTCTCATCCGTTAAACAAAACCTATGCTAAAGGTCTAGAATAAGCTGAACTGAATGTCAAAGAATAGAGAACAAAGCCATCCAGCAAGAAAATCTTAGGTAAAAGAGTGAAGACAACCTCCAGAATAAACTAATTAAGGAAATTAAATGCCTAGACACCAACAAAAAATAACAAATCATACTAAGAAAACTGAAGATATGGCCCAGTCAAAAGAACAAACCAATAGCTCAAATGAGATAGAGGAGTTGAAACTATTAATTCAGGATGTTCAAACAGACATGGGAAATATCATCAAAAATCAAATCAGTGAATTGAGGGAGGAGATAAAGAAGGCAATGGGCAAACAAAAAGAAGAAATCAAAATTCTGAAAAAAACAAATCACAGAACTTATGGGAATGAAAGGCACAGTAGAAGAGACGAAAAAAAAATGGAAACCTACAATGTTAGATTTCAGAAGTCAGCAGACAGGATTGGTGAACTGAAGGACAGGACATCCGAAATCCGACAAACAAAACAAAATACAGGGAAAAGAATGGAAAAATAGGAGCAGAGACACAGGGAATTGAATAACAACATGAAGCACATGAATACACATGTTGTGGATGCCTGAGAAGGAGAAGAGAAGGGAAAAGGAGAAGAAAGACTAATGGCAGAAATTATCACTGAAAATTTCCCAACTCTTATAAAAGACTTAAAATTACAGATCCAAGAAGTGCAGGATACCCCAAACAGAACAGATCCAAACAGACGCACTCCAAGACACTTACTATGTCAAAGAGAAAGAGAGAATTTTGAAAGCATCAAGAGAAAAGCAAACCATCACATACAAGGGACACCCAATAAGACTATGTGTAGATTTCTCAGCAGAAACCATGGAGGCAAAGAGAAAGTGCTATGATAAAGAGAAAAACTGACAACCAAGAATTCTATATGCAGCAAAATTGTGCTTCAAAAATGAAGGGGAAATTAAAACATTTTCAAACAAATAATCACTAAGAGAATTTTGACCAAGAGGCTGGCTCTGCAAGAAATAATAAAGACAGCACTAACCACAGATAAGAAGAGACATGAAAGAGAGGTGTGGAGAAGAATGGAGAAATGAAAACTATCAGTAAAGATAAAAAGAGGGAAAATTAGACCTGATATATAAAATCCAAAAGGCAAAACAGCAGAAGAAAGCACTGCCCATAAAGTAGTAGCACTAAATTTTAATGGCTTAAATTCCCCAATCAATAGATACAGACTGGCAGAATGGATTAAAAAACAAGAATCATCAATATGCTGTCTACAGGAGACACATTTTAGACCAAAGGACAAACATAGGTTGAAAGTGAAAGGTTGGGAAAAGATATTTCACGCAACAACAATCAGAAAAGAGCAAGATGAGCTATACTAATATCCAACAAATTAGAACGCAAATGGAAAACAATTAAAAGAGACAAAGAAGGACCCTACATATAAATAAAAGGAACAAGACATAAAAATCATAAATATTTATGAACCAAGCCAGAGTGCTCCAAAATACATGAGGCAAACACTGAAAAGAGAATTAGACACATCTACATAATAGTTGGAGACTTCGATTCCCCACTCTCATCAATGGACAGATCATCTAGAAAGAGGATCAATAAAGAAACAGAGAATTTGAATATTACCATAAACAAATTAGTCTTAACAAACATTTACAGAGCCCCACAACAGCAGGATACACCTTTTTCCTCAAGTGTTCATGAATCATTCTCAAGGACAAACCATATGCTGGGTCACAGTAAGTTTCAATAAATTTTAAAAGACTGAAATCATACAAAACATTTTCTCAGATCATAAAGGAATGAGATCGGAACTCAATAACAGGCAGAGAGCCAGAAAAGTCACTCATACGTGGAGGCTCAACAATATACTTTCAAACAACCAGTGGGTCAAGGAAGAAATTACAAGAGAAATCAGTGAATATCTTGAGGCAAATGAAAATGAAAACACAACATATCAAAATTTATGGGATGCAGCAAAGGCACTGCTAAGAGGGAAATTTATTGCCATAAATGCCTAAATCAAAAAAGAAGAGCAAAAATGGAGGAATTAACTGTTCACTTGGAAGAAATAGAGAAAAAACAGCAAACTAACCCCAAAGCAAACAAAAGGAAAGAAATAACAAAGATTAGAGCAGAAATAAATGAAATTGAGAACATGAAAATAATCAAGAAAATCAACAAAACCAGATGTTGGTTCTATGAGAAAATCAATAAACTTGATGGACCCTTGCTTGGCAAGGTTGACAAAAAGAAGAGAGGATGCAAATAAAATCAGAAATAGAAGAGGACACACAACCACTGACCTTGTAGAAATAAAGGAGGTAATGAGAGGATACTATGAACAACTTTATGGTAATAAACTAGACAATGTAGATGAAATGGACAACTTCCCAGAAAGACATGAATGGCCAACCTTGACTCAAGAAGAAAAAGATAACCTCAAGAAACCAATCACATGTAAAGAAACTGAATCAGTCATTAAGAAGCTCTAAAAAAAGAAAAGTCCAAGACCAAATGGCTTCACGTGAATTCTACCAAACATTCAAGAAAGAATTAGTACCAATCCTGCACAAACTCTTCAAAAAAACTGAAGAGTAGGGAAGGCTACCTAACTTACTCTATCAAGCCAACATCACCCTCATATCAAAGCCAGACAAAGATATTACAAAGATATTACAAAAAGAAAATTACAGACCAATCTCTCTAATGAATGTAGATGCAAAAATTCTCAACAAAATTCTTGCAAATCAAACCCAGTAGCACATTAAAAGAATTATATATCATTAGAGAAAAAAGCCACAGATGGAGAAACCAGGAGCTGAAGCAATGAAATCTGGGAGAGAAGGACCAGCAGATATCACCCTGTGCCTTGCAATGTGATAGAGACGCTGAAGCTCTCCAGAAGCCCAAGCTCTCCAGTAACCAGTCTTCAGAGGAACTTGGTGTTTGCAGTGAGTTACACAACTGAGAGTAGAGGAAAAAATGTATTTTAGAAAATTTTTCAAATTTCAGATTCTCAAACCACTGGATGTGAAAACCAAGTTTTACAATGTAGAGACTGATGAAGTGTTTCTCAAAGCCCAGATTCAAAACATTTCAACCTCACCCATGTTTCTGAAGAAGGTTACACTGGAGCCACCTATAATGTACAATGTAGTGAAACTAAATTCTCTCAACCAAGCTGGAGGATGTTATCTACATGTGGGTCAAGAGCCTATTTGCAGCCAATGGATACACGCCAGTGCTTACATTGCCTAAAGCTCAAGAAGGAATTTGCAGAAAAGGCAGGCATCATTAAGGGAGTAACTGTAATTGGAAAATTGGATATAGTGTGGAAAACAAATCTAGGTGGAAGGGGAAGGTTACAAACCAGCCAACTTCAAAGAATGGCTCCAGGTTATGGAAATGTTAGGTTGTCTTTGGAGGCAATCCCAGATACCATAAACTTAGAAGAACCTTTTCATATTACCTGTAAAATAACAAACTGCAGGTGCACAGGTGGTTCAGTGGTAGAATGCTCGCCTTTCATGCAGGAGATCCAGGTTGATTCCCGGACCATGCACCCCCCAATAAATAAATAAATAAATAAATGCACTGAAAGGACTGTGGATCTTGTTTTGCAAATGTCCAATACCAATTCTATCCACTGTTGTGGCATTTCAGGAAGACAGCTTGGAAAACTACATCCAAGTTCCTCTCTCTGCCTTGCCCTTACTCTACTGTCTTCAGTACAGGGACTGCAAAGTGTTTCCGGCTTAAGACTGACTGACACATGCTTAAAGAGAACATATGAATATGATGACAATGCATAAGTCTGCATGGTATCTTCAGCCATTAAAGTGGAAAGCTGAAAAAACTTTCCAGTTATGTTTCCCATTTAGTTTCTTAGAACTGCTATTTGTATTTTTGTCAGTTTGTAAACTGTTGCTTAAAGGCAAAAATAAGTTATATATTATGTAAACGTCTTTCTTATAAAACTGAGTGCTTTAAAATATTAAATATTGTTTAAAAAAATAATAAAATATGACCAAGTAGGATTCATCGCAGGTATGCAAAGATGGTTCAACATAAGAAAATCAATTAATGTAATACACTATATCAACAAATCAAAGCAGAAAAAAACAACAATCATCATGATTGATGCAGAAAAGGCATTTGACAAACTTCAACATCCTTTCTTGTTGAAAACACATCAAAGGACAGGAATAGAAGGGAACTTCCTTAACATGATAAACTGAATATATGTAAAACCCACAGCTAGCATCATCCCCAGTGGGGAAAATCTGAAAACTATCCCCTTAAGACGAGGAACAACACAAGAATGTCCACTATCACCACTGTTATTCAACATTGTTTTGGAAGTTCTAGCCAGAGCAATTAGACAAGAAAAAGAAACACAAGGTGTTCTAGTTTGCTAGCTGCTGGAATGCAATATAGCAGAAACGGAATGGCTTTTAAAAAGGGGAATTTAAAAATTGGTAGTTTATATTTCCAAGGTTGAGAAAACGTCACAATCAAAACAAGTCTATAGAAAATGTCCAATCAAAGGAACCCAGGGAAAGATATCTTGGTTCAAAAAGGGTTTCTTTCTCAAGTGAGAAGGCACATGGCGCACACAGTCACAGTTTCTCTCTCATCTGGAAAGGTTCATGGCAAGCACAGTGTCATCTGCTCTTTCTCTCCTGGCTTCCTGTTTCATGAAGCTCCCCGGGAAGCATTTTCCTTCTTCATCTCCAAAGCGCTGGCTGATGGACGCTCTGCTTCATGGTGCTGCAGCATTCTCTGCTCTCTCTGAATCTATCATTCTCCAAAATGTTTCCTCTTTTATAGGACTTCAATAAACCAATTAAGACCCACCCAAATGGGTGGAGACATGTCATCACCTAATCCAGCTTAACAACCACTCTTGAGTAAATCACATCATTCAGGGAGATGATCTGATTACAGTTTCAAACATACAGTATTGAATAGGGATTATTCTACCTTTATGAGATGGGATTTTGTTTAAAACATGGCTTTTCTAGGGGGCACACTTCTTTTCAAATCAGCACACAAGGCATCAAAATTGGAAAGGAAGACGTAAAACTCTCTGTTTGCAGATGTCATGATACTAAGCCAAAAACCCCATAAAATCCACAATAAAACTGCTAGAGCTAATAAATGAGTACAGCAAGTGGCAGGTTACAAGATCAACACTCAAAAATCCGTAGTGTTTCTATACACTAATAATGAACAATCTGAGGGGGAAAATCAAAGAAAAAAATCCATTTACAATTGCAACCAAAAGAATAAAATATTTAGGAATAAATTTAATTAAGGCTATAAAAGACCTACACAAAGAAAACTACAAGAAATTGCTAAAAGAAATCATAGAAAACCTAAATAAATGGAAGGGCATACCATGTTCATGGACTGGAAGACTAAATATAGTTAAGATGTCAATTCTACCTAAAATGATTTATAGATCATTTTCAATTCTGATTAATATCCCAAAAACTTACTTTTCAGAAATAGAAAAACCAATAACCAAATTTATCTGGAAGGGCAGGTGCCCCGAATAGCTAAAAATCTGCTAAGAAAGAAAAATGAACTTGGAGGTCTCACACAACCTGACTTAAAGGCATATTACAAAGCTGCAGTGGTCAAAACAGCACGATACTGGCATAAAGATAGATATACTGACCAATGGAATCGAACAAAGTGTTCATATATAGACACTCTCATCTATGGACAACTGATCTTTACTTTTTTTATTTTTATTTTTTTTTTACATGGGCAGGCACTGGGAATCAAACCTGGGTCCTCTGGCATGGCAGGCAAGCATTCTTGCCTGCTGAGCCACCGTGGCCTGCCCTGGACAACTGATCTTTAAGAAAGTAGTCCTCTCTTCAATAAATTGTGCTTGGAGAACTGTATATCCACATGCAAAAGAATGAAAGAGGATCCATATCTCATACCCTATATAAAAATTAACTCAAACAGGATCAAAGACCTAAACATTAGATCCAAGACCATAAAACTTTTAGAAGAAAACGTAGGGAAACATTTATAAAACTTGTAAAAAGAGGCAGTTTCCTTTATCTTACATCCAAAGCACTAGCATCAAAGAAACAAATAGATAAATGGGAACTCCTCAAAATTAGACACTTTTGTCCATCAAAGAACTCTGCCAAGAAAATAAAAAGACAGCCTACACAATGGGAGATGATATTTGGAAACAACATATAAGGGTCTAGTATCCAGAACACACAAAGAGATTGTTCAACTCAACAACAAAAAGACAAACAACCCAATTACAAAATGGGCAAAAGGCATGAACAGACACTTCTCAGAAGAGGAAACACAAATGGGTCAAAGGCACATGAAAAGATGCTCTATTTCCCTGGCTATTAGGGAAATGCAAATTAAAACCACAATGAGATATCATCTCACACCCATGAGAATGGTTACCATCAATAAAAGAGAAAACAACAAGTGCTGGAGAGGACGTGGAGAAAGAGGCACACTTATCCACTGTTGGTGGGAATGTAAAATGGTACAACCACTGTAGAAGGCAGTGTGGCAGCACCTCAGGAGGCTAAGTAAAGTACTGCCATATGATCTGACAATATCATTACTAGGTATCTATTCAGAGGACATGAAGGCAAGGACACAAATGGACAGTTGCACAACAATGTTCATAGCAGCATTAGTTACAATTGCCAAGAGATGGAAAAAGCCCAAATGTTCAACAACAGACAAGTGGCTAAACAAGCTATGGTATACACACACGATAGAATATTATGTAGCTGTATGAAAGAATAAAGTCATGAAGCATGTAATAACGTGGGTAGATCTTGAGGACATTATGCTGAGTGAGATTAGCCAGAAACAAAAGGACAAATACTGTACAGTCTCACTGATATGAACTGACTAATGAATGAGCTTGGAGAATTTCAGTTAAGAATAGAGACCATCAGGAGATAGAAATCGGCTAGATACTGGGTAACTGGAGGTGAAAGGATACAGATTGTGCAACAGGACTGATTGTAAAAATTCAGAAATAGATAGCACAATACTACCTGATTGTAGTACAATAATATAAGTACACTGAATGAAGCTGAATGCGAGAAAGAGGGAGGAGGGCTAGGGGCACATATGAAATCAGAAGAAAAGATAGATGATATAGACTGAGATAGTATAATCTAGGAATGCCTAGTGTGTACAATAATAGTGACTAAATGTACAAATTTAAAAATGTTTTTGCATGAGAAGAACAGAGGAATGTCAATATTACAAGGTATTGAAAATAGATGGTCATTCATATTTTAAAACTTCAACTTCTGTGTGAGACTAAAGCAAAAAGTTTATTTGGTATAAAATGTATATTTTGCCTAGTGCATTTCCTAATATAATTTATATGGAGAGGTTAACTGAATACCATAAGTACATGAAACCTTGAATAGGACATAAGATTTTGCAGGTTTATCCAATGTGATGCCCCAATAAATCCCAGAGTGATATGAACAGTGAATAAAGAAGTATTTGCAAAGTCACCTTTGGGGAATGGTGAGAAAGCAGAAGAATTAAACTTTCCCATTTGGAGAATTCCTGATATTCTCACAAGCATTGAGGACAACCAAATCAATAGGTCAACCCTCAATCTTGGGCTTTGTTCATTTGAAACTTATCCCTGCAAAGGACAGACTAAGCCTACTTAAAATTAAGCCTAAGAGTCACTCCCAGAGAACCTCTTTCGTTGCTGAAATGTAGCCTATGTCTCTCTCAGTCAACACGGCAAGCAAACTCACTGCCCTTCCCCTCTGTATGTGGGACATGACTCCCAGCGGTGTAAACCTACCTGTCAGAAATCCTAGAATGAGCTGGGACTCAGCACCAAGGGATTGAGAAAACCTTCTTGACCAAAAGGGGGAAGAGAGAAATGAGACAAAATAAAATGTCAGTGGCTGAGAGATTTCAAATAGAATCAGGAGGTTATCCTGGAGGTTATTCTTAACGCATTATATAGATATCCCCTTTTTAGTTTATGGTGTATTAGAGAGGCTAGAGGGAAGTGCCTGAAACTGTAGAGCTGTGTTCCAGTAGCCATGTTTCTTGAAGATGTATAATCATATAGCTTTCGCAATGTGACTGCGTGATTGCGAAAATTTGGGTCTGATGTTCCTTTTATCTACAGTATGGACAGATGAGAAAAAATATGGATTAAAAATAAATAAATAATAGGGGAACAAATGTTAAAATAAACTGAGAAGATTGCAATACTAGTGATCAATGCAAGGGAGGAGAAAGGGGTATAGAAAAAAACTAGGTGGAACAGAGATTAAAATACATTGGGTAGATGGAAATACTAGTGGTCCATGAGAGGGAAGGGTAAGGGCTATGTTATGTATGGGTTTTTTTTTCTTTTTTATCTCTTTTTCTGGAGTTATGCAAATGTTCTAAAAAATGATCATGGCGATGAATATACTACTATGTGATGATATTGTGAGCACTGATTGTACACCATGTATGGAATGTTTGTATGTTATGAATGTTTATGTTTTTATTTTGTTTTGGTTTGTCAATAAAAAAAGGTGACAAAAAAGGACAAAGAGCTGAACAGACATCTTATCAAAGAAAATATTCTGATAGCAAATAAGCATATGAAAAGATGCTTAACACGGTATGTCTCAGGGAACAGCAAGTTAAAACCTCAATGAATACCATGAGACACCTATTAGATCGGCTAAAATCACAAACACCAAATGCTGGTAAGGATGGGGAAAAGGGGAACTCTCACTCACAGCTGGTGTGGATGCAAAATGGTTCAACCCCTTTGAAAGACAATGTGGCATTCTTTACGATGCTGAACAGAAGCTTACCATATTTGGTAAATACAGTCAGTATTTACCAAAATGACTTGAATACTTATGTCTACACAAAAACCTGCATACATAGGTTTATGCATACAGCGGTTTATTGCCAAAGCTTGGAAACAACCAAGATGCCCTTCTATAGGCGACTGGGTGAACCAACCATGGCACATTCATATAATGGAATCTATTTAGTAAAAAAATAGAAATGAGCCAGAAAGCCACAAAAAGACATGGGAGAGCCTCAAATGCACATTGGTAAATGAAAGAAGCCAGTCTGAAAAGGCTACATGCTATGTGATTCCAACAATATGACACCATGGAAAAAGCAAAGCTCTAGAGATAGTAAAAGGATTCAGGGTTGCCAGGAGTCTGAGGAGGGGGCACATGAATAGGGGGAGGAAGGGGCAAGTTCAGGGCAGTGAAACAATCATCTGATACCAGAATGGTGGACACATGACATTACACATTTGTCAAAAACCCAGAGAACTGTACAACACAATGAGTATAACGTAAACTATGAACTTCAGTGGATACTAAGTGTAGCTATTGGTGCATCCGTAACAAATGCACTGAACTAATGCAAGACATTAATAAGGGGAAAATGAGGGAGAGAACAGAATCTGGGAACTTTCTAATTCCTGCATAATCTTTCTGTAACCATAAAACTGACATAAAAATAAAGTCCACCTATTAAACAAAAAAGACCCAGAAAAATATGTAGAGAATATTCTCTGAAGAATAAGAGGTCCAAATTCGAGGACCAACAAAAGCTTCATAGAGGAGGAAAGCTTTGAAGGATGAGTAGGAGTTCAAAAGGGGATGGACTGAGAGGATATTTGTAAGTAGAAGGAATGGCGTGTGCAAAGAGACTGCAAAATAAACATACGGAGAACGAACTTCTATATACAGCAAGTAGACTCTTTTAGAAGCAGGGTAGAAAGGAATGGGGCAGCGTGGCCTTTAAAGCTAGCTAGGGAGACCTCAGGACTTAGGGGACCACGAGAGCAGTGGAGCTGTCATCAGCTGGTCATGAGAGCAAAGGGCACATAAACGTCCAAAGGTCAACCTGGGGGTTCCACCTGCTCTGGCAGCAGACACATGCCCTGCCCTGAGCGGGAAGTTGCAGAGGGCTCAGAGAGGAACAGGAATCAGAAACCCCACAACTGGGCCACTCTCTTGCTACAGGTGAGGAAGGAAAAGAGAAGAGAGGGCACAGAACAATTCTGCCTGAGGAGATGGGGATCCCACTGACAAAACAGGGCAGGCAGGGAGGCCTGGGAGAGGCACAGAACAGCCTCTGGTGAGCGTCAACGATAAGGGCCATGTGGGCCTTCTCAACTCGCCCACTGATGCACAGGTCGAGGCTCCTCGTGGTGGGGTGCGCCGGACACTGTGTGATGTTTAGCATCATCCTTGGACTCTACCTAGTTATGCCAAAACCCTCCCTCACCAGTGACAACCAACACTATCTCCAGACATTGTCAGATGTCCCGGGGAGGGGCGGACATCCTCAGCTGAGAACCATGAGGGGGCACAGAGATGACAGCCAGCAGAGTTCACGGCCCCTGGGCTTGGAACCCAACCAGCTGAATCAGTAGGTCTGGTGGTGACGTTCACCCTGGCCAAAGGGACAGAAATGACCCCTAGGGACAAGGAGGACCATTTTGGGCTTCAAAATGCTCTCATAAGTAAAAAATATTTTTTTAAATATAATGGTCAGTACAAATCACCAAGAACACAGGGAAAGAGGATACATGAACAAGAACATGGGAACCCAACAAAAAGCAATGTCAGTCCCACAAAGGCTTGAGGATTCAACAGATGTTGACAAAAGATAACTCTTCACCATTTTTTTAAAAATAAGACAAGTTTGAACATATCCATGAAAGACAAATAACTACCATGTAATTGAACTCCATAATTATATGACTCCTGAAATTCAGACTTAAATCAAAATGTTTTTAAAAACGAGAACATGCAGTTCTGTATTACAGGATATTTACAATATAATATTAAAACACACGGCTTGATCATTGATATTTTAGTAGGAAACGCAGGCCCATACATTAACATATAAATGCATATTAGGCAAATCAAAAAGTCTCTTATTGTCTTTATTTTTATCTAAGTTTTGTTGTATTTTTATTTTCATCAACATGGTCTAAGTAGGTTATTACAACAGTATACAGATTTATCAATGGACTAGCAGTTGGGGGGACAACAAGAGATATTGTCCCATTATTTCACTGGCATTTTTTTAATTGCACTTAATTTTTCTTGAAAAATTCCCACTATTATATGTTTCCTGGGTATACAGATTCCTAATACCTCTTTCTCTTTAAACCAATGTCATCCTCCCAAAACCAACAGCAGGAAGCACACACTGTTTGCTTAGGTCTGTGACACCTACAGTCTGCTGTGGCTTCCAAATCTTCTTCCACGGTCTTTGTGCAATGCTGGGGGTGGGGCTGCATGTTGGGGGCATGCTCACAAAACCTGCACCAGAGAAAGTGAGGTTCCAGGATGACGAACTGCAACCCACCGCACCTGTGCAGGCATCTCTCTCCCCTCCATCTGGAACAGGGAGAGGTGAGAGCAGAGCATAGGCTTCCCAGTAATGTGCTCTCAGCCCAGGAACGCTCTTGAACTTGGAGGGCTCCTGGTCTAGCCGCTCCTAGCTCTATGTGTGCTCCTTAATCAGTCCTCTGCAGTCCTTCTCGAGAGGGGAGCACTGCACATCTTGAGGTATTGTTTGGTTGTTTGCTTGTTACAATAACGGCAGGAGCCATTAGGACTTCTCGGGTAGAAGTCAGGAATATGTGGGACACTCCTGAACAACAGGGAGCTGTCCTGCACCCTGGGTGATGGTCAGATGTCCTGAAACACACCCAGGTCTAAAATGAATAACAACCTAAACACAATTCCATTTAACACACAAGCACAGAACATTTTGCAGGTTTCCTATACACTGGGTTTTTCAGGAATGCATCTACACTGCAACTCCAGGGAAAGGTGGGCTTTGCTTTCTTTGGCACTTACAAGAAGTTGTGCACCTTGTGGAGAAAACCTGTCCCTAACCTCAGTGTGGTCAGACAGTACTACACAAAATGGCATCAGTCTCCATGTGCGGCTGCTGTATTCAAGCTACACAAACCTAATTAATTCATTATGTCTTCTAGGGAGTCTGACCAAGCATTTACTTTCTGATTACATATTTCATATTATAACATTATACATATTAGTTTCTTTACTGTCTTTCAATTTACATCTTAATTTATAGTGTTTTTTTTCCACAAAAGTATACATAAATAGATATTTTCTGTGAATTTCAGCACAAGATTGTAAAAGGTATATTATATATGACATATAGTTAAAAGGGGGTATTAGTCTACATCATACAATCCCCAGTACAAATGCACAGAAAAGGAAACAAAACACATTTATAAGAACCTTTCTTAAACTTTTCAAAAAAATTAACAGATGATAAAATTTGCCCTTTGATATCTAATGATTTAATGAATTATGGAAAGAGAAAAGCCCTCTAACGTTTAGACACGAGGCAGTACTGAAAAGAGAATAAAACACACTCATTCCCTGGATGCAACAGAATTTCAAGTCTGCTTCTACCTGAGTATTAGAAAACCTGAAGCCAGAAACTGCTAAATAAAAGGTAATGCAACTAGGCATAACACAATAAAAGGTATTACCTTCAAAACGCATTATTGTTGCCAATTATAAAAATCACTTCAACTTAATTTCAAAAGGACAATCACCTTCAACAGAAACAGTCTCTTTTTTAAATTTCAAAGGGTATTACATTAAGGCAATAACTCACCTTCCAGCTATAATATCACTCTCCCTTATTGCAACACTACATTTCATAAATACTTCTCATCGACAAGTCAAGCTAATTCAAGTTAATTTTATTGTATTTTGGTGCTATCTCACATTTGTGTGCAATTACCTTTATCATTTTATTGCCAAGGCAGAAAGTAATCAGAACAATTATTTGAAAATGGAGGTTTATAAATTCTAAATCACAGTTGCTGGCATTTTTGATAAAACAGCAGCTTTATCTCAGAAAGTGGCAGGGACATCGGATAAATCATGCATCAGTCAAGTGTAGCTGACCCCCAAGTGCATCACACAATATCAGAAGTGCTTCCAAAGAAACTTTCCTGCATCATCCATCATTTTTCATAATACGAAAATAGCTATACACCTGAAGAACAGAAGCTGGGGGGATAATGATAAATAAAAAAAAAAGTAGTGTGGACAAACCATTAACTGCTCTCCCTTTTAAACTGTAAGATACAGTAGGGAAACCAGACCATGCACATAAACAAATATGACCACAGCAACTCTAAATATTTGTATTCATATTCGTCAACTCAGTTTTAAATATAAATGAAATATAGAGTACAGTCATAAAAAGAAAAAGTGCATTTCTAGGCTGCCTGCACTTTGATGCTATGTTCAGGTTCTGCTGCTTCTCAAATCCACTGTCTCCACCAGGCTTGTCTATGTGATACCAGACGTCCCACACAGGCTGCTTATTGTTGTGCTTTTACAGTTATTCTCCAGTCCTCATTTTCTTCAAAAGTGTATTGCTTAAAAAGGGGATTTAACTTGACTTTAAGGACAACAGGGGAGAAAACCTTGAGTCCCCACATGTGATTTTTCCCTCCACTCATTCCTGGTGACACGATATGCCAAGTGACAGGCCACCAGGGACTGTCCCTGGGCCCCAAGCACTCGTTGTCACACAGGAGAAAATCACCTGTGCCCTGAGCAGCAGCTCTTCTCAAGGGAAGACCCCCAGATCTGCCACTGGCATATGCTTCCTGGACTTGCTTTAACTTGTTTCCTAGGGCAAAATAAAACAGTCATGTGGCCACTTCTTTTCTTTTTTGTCAAATAGCATCCACCACAAAGAAAGGAAGTTTCTGCACCTTTAAGTAAGCTACCTCAAGCCAAGTGACCAAGCACAGGTCTAGCCAGGTAGGGCCTAAATTTATTAGCTGCAAACCTCCTGACACTGGGCCAGGTGCGTTACATACATTCTTATATTTACTTCTCTCAGCAAACTTTAGAAGGAGCTCAAACAAACTATCTGTAGAAGAGAAAACAGTGAGAGGTTAAGGAATTGCCCCAAGGTCAGCACATCTGAGTGGCAGGTGGGTGTTCAAGATCAAATCGACTGGCACACTGCATGAGATAGGACAGGCGGGTTATTCTGCAGTAACAAATACCACCAACTATGGGTAAATCTGCAGAGCAGGAGCCCTGGAGGGAAGAGGGCTTTTTTTTTTGAAGCTGCTTCACTCCACCTCACTGCCCATGTGTACAAAGAAACTGCAGGGGTCTTCCTGGAAAACCAAGTGCCAGCACTGCAATGTGCCCACCAAGAAGCCACACAGGGGCCTGCAGCATGTATGATGTTAGTAAAAGCAAGTTGCAGGCCTGGGCCTAATGTCAAGGGCAAGGCTTAGTGCAATACTCCCACAGTGTTTACTGGAGAGAAACTTTCAGCTGATAACCAAGATGGTGGTGTAAGATGCGCCAGGCTGCAGTTCTCCTATGGAATTGTTGAATGACAACAGGTAGTACCATCTTCCTTAAAACACCAGGAAACGGTTAAAAGGCTGCAGTTACTGGGTATTCTAGTTTCCTAACTGCAGGAATGCAATATACCAGAAACAGAATGGGTTTTTAAAAAGGGAAATTTAATAAGTTACACATTTACAGTGCTAAGGCCATGAAAATATCCCAATTAAAGCAAGTCTATAGAAATGACCAATCTAAGGCATCCAGGGAAAGATACCTTGATTCAAGAAGAACAATGAAGTGCAGGGTTTCTCTCTCAAGTGGAAAAGCATATGGTGAACATGGTAAGGGTTTCTCTCTCATCTAGAAAAGAACATGGCAAACACAGTGGTATCTGCTGGCTTTCTTTCCAGGGCTCTTGTATCATGAAGCTCCCTGGGAGGAAAATTCCTTCTTCATCTCCAAAGGTCACTGGCTGGTAGACTCGTGGCTTCTGGTGGCTATTGGCTATGACGTTCTCTGCTCTCTCAGAATCCTGTGGTTTTCTCTCTGGTCGTTTTCTAGCTTTTTCCAAAGTGCTTCTTCTTTTAAAGGATTCCAGTAAAACCAATCAAGACCCACCTGGAATGGGTAGCGACATGGCTCCATCTAATCAAGTTTAATAGCCACACTTGATTTAGCCACATCTCCATGGAGGTAAGCTAATTAAAGATTTCAACATACATAACTGAATAGGGATTAAAGGAAACTGTTGCCCCCACAAGGTTGATTAGGATTAAAACATGGCTTTTCTAGGGTACATAAACCTTTTCAAAACAGCACACTGGGTGACTGCCAAACAACAAAATGCAACTTAACAAATGGGTAGGATAAACTAGTGGCCTGTTGACTGGCCCCCTCCTCCAAGCCCAACCCAGCACGGAGTATAGGCTGTGTGTACTTCCACTCTTCACAGTCCCTGGCCTATTCTGGAGGGAGCCAGGTACCCCCATGTGCATAGTAGGGGGGAGACTCAATGTCAATACCAATCTATTGGGTGAAGGTCTAAAAGACTGAACCAGAAAACATATTTGGCTCACCATCCCAGGACTTGCCCTGCAGGCAGAAGCAGCTTACACACAGCTAAAGCAGTTTAAGAAAAAATCAACGTGGCCTGGGGCTGAGAATTACCACCTTTAAGACATCCAATAGAGCACCAGAAAGAGGGAAAGAGGGGTCTATTTCAGAGGGAGTAGAGCAGACACTGGAATTCCTATAAAAGGCCACCAGCACAAGCTCAGGACAAAACTCAGGCTGAGACTGGAGAGAATCTCCCACTTCTGCGTCAGACTAATCTTCTTGATAGGTGTACTAATACTCTGAAGGAGAGCACTAGCCAGCATACAGCCAGTGTGCAAAACCCAAGAAAGGTATTTTTGCCTTGGCACTTGGCCCTTAAGGAAATCTTCATCATATCACTAGCCAGACACAAACATGAGGAACAGAGAACAAATGAACTAAATCCCCGAGTTAACACATTCGGATGTATAAAATGCACAGTGTGCAATAAAGAACTACAAGAAAAACAATGAAACAGGAAATTATTCCCCACACAAAGGAACAAGATAAAAATCCAGAAAATATCAATAAAGAAGACCACACTCTGAATCTGATCTTAAAAAAAAAATGACCTTCAATATGAACAAGATTAAAGGAAAATACAGAGATAAAACTAAAGAATATCAGGAAATAATGAATAAGTAATATGAAAGTCTAAATAAAGAGAAAGAAATTTTAAAAAGGAACCAAACAGAAACGGTACAGTTGAAGGCTACAATAAAGAAAATGAAAAGTGCCAAGAGGGTTTAAAGAACAGATTGGAACAGAAAAAAAAATCTGATAATTCAAAGACAAGACCAATGAAATGATCCAGGCTGAGGAGCAGACAGACAAAAGAATGAAGAAGTTTACAGAGCCTAAGACACCTATGGGGTACCAGCAAGCATACTAATTCAGGACATGCATAATGAAAATCCCAGAAGGAGAAGAAATACAGAAAAATACAGAAGAAAAATGGAGAAAACTTCCCAAACTTAATAAAAGATAAATGAACATACACATTTAAGAATCCCAGCAAACCCCAAAAAGATTTATTTCTAAGGCAAACATGCCCAAATACATGGTAGCAAACTGTTGAATGATAAGATAAAGGAGAGACTTCTGAAAGCTGCAAGAGAAAAGCAGTGTTACATACATGGCAGCCTAAATAAGAGAAGTACTGATTTCTCATCAGAAACCAAGTGGGACAAAATAATTAAAATGCTGAATCAAAACAACTGCAAACCAAGAATTTTATGTCTGGCAATAATGTCTTTCAAAGCACAGTGCGACAGAGGCTCATTGACAAATTCTCTCCTGCCATGCCAGAGACCCAGGTTTGATTTCCAGTACTTGCCTGTGCAAAAAATTAGGAAAAGATTAAGATACTTCCAGAGAAACAAAAGCTGAGATGGTTTACCACCAGATATGTCCTACAAAGCAATGCTAAAGGTTGTTCCTCAAACTGAAAGAAAAGGACACTGGGCAGTGAATCAAAGTGGCATAAAGAAATAAAGATCTCCAGTAAAGGTAACCATAGGATAATTATAAATGTGTTGTATTTTTTGGGATATTACATTTTTTACCTACAGATTCTAAAATGCAAATGCATACAAATATTAATAAATCCATGTTTTTGGATACAATAAATAAAGATATAAGTGGTAACAACTAAAACAAAAATGAGAAGAGACAGAGGGGGCTAGGAACAGTGTATGTATATGCTATGGAAGTTAAGCTTATATCAAATCAAATGTAACTGATAGAGATTCAGGATGCTAAATTTAAGCTCTATGGTAATCACAAAGAAAATGTCTGAAAAGTACACGCCAAAGGAAATGTGAAGGGACTCACAATGTTAAAATACCAAAAAATTAAATAAATATGAATGTATGATTAATAGAAGAATTTAGGGACATAAAAGTATAGTACTTATAAAGACCAAACTGCAAAATGCAAATGAAGTCCTGTATCATCAGTAGTTTAAATACAAATGGATTAAATTAGCCAATAAAAAAAAAAGCAGAGACTAGGAAAATAGATTTTAAAGTGTAACCCAACTACATGCAGTTTACAAGAGATTTACTTTAAATTCAAACCACAAGTAGATTGAAAGTAAAGGATGGAAAAATGTACCATTTAAATTCTAACCAAAAGAAATCTGTGGTAGCTATAATAACATCAGATAAAACAGACTAAGTTAAAAGCTGTAATAAGGGACAAAGAAGGTCATTATATAGTGATAAAGGGTGTAATTCAACAAGACATAGAAATTATAAACATACATATACATATATATATATATATATATATATATATATATGCATGCCCTAATGCCAGACCCCAAAATATGTGAAGCAAATATTAACCAATTGAAGAGGGAAATAGACGGTTCAACATTAGTAGTTTGAGACTTCAATACACCACTTTCAATAACAGATAGAACATCTACACAGAAGATCAATAAAGAAATACAAGACTCGAACAATACCATAAACCAACAAGATGTAAGAAACATATAGGACACTTCAACCAACAGCAGCAGAATACACATCTTCTCTAGTGTACATAGGTTGTTCACCAAGTTAGACCATATGTTACGTGACAAAACAAATCTCAAATTCAAAACTATTGAAACTATACAGTTTATCTTCTCTGACTACAATGGAATGAAGCTAGAAATCGGTAACAGAAGGAGAACTGGAAAGTTCACAAATATGTAGAAATTAACAACACGCTCTTATACAATCAACGGGTAAAAGAAGAAATCAAAAGGGAATTTAGTGTCTAGAGGCAGATAAAAAAAGAAAACACAGCATACCAAAACTTATGGGATGCCGCAAAAGCAATGTTGAGAGGGAAATTTATAACTCTAAATGCCTATATTAAAAAAGAAGAACCATCTCAAATCAGAGATCTAACCTCGCAACTGGTAGAACTAGAAAACAATAAGCAAACTAAATTCAAAGTGAGTAGAAGTGAGGAAATTACAAAGATCATAGTGGACATAAATGAACTAGAGAACACAAAAGACTACAGAAGCTTAACAAAATCTGAAGTTGGTTTTTTGAAAACATCAATAAAATCAACAAGCCTTTAGCTAGATTTACAAAGAAAAAAAGGAAGGGGACATAAAGAAAGAATATCAGAAAGGAAGTACGGGGCATTATTACTGAAACCACAGAAACAAGCAGACTGTTAGAGTTTCCTAACTGTTAATAAGACAAACACTATAGAATTGGATGTCTTAAGAACAAGAATTTACTGGCCCATGGTTGCAGAGGCTAGAAAGTTTGCTCCTGTCTTTGGGGTTCCTTGACCCTTCTGTTACATGGCAATGCAAATGTTGATGTCTTCTCATTTCTCTTCCAGTTTCCAATGACTTCTCTCTCCATCTGATTTTCACTCTGCATATAAAGGACTCCAGTAATTCAGACTGAAACAAAACCTAATTCAGTTGGGCCACATATTAACTAAAACAACACCCTGAAGATATCTTAGTCACAGTGGGTCCACACCAGATCAAGACCAAGACCAAGACCATGTTCCAACTGAGGCATGTGATTCAATCCATGAAAAAGACCCTATGAACAAATGCATGACAACAAATTAGATTACTTCAATGAAATGGAAATATTCCTAGACACACAAAATACGCAGGCTGACTCAAGAAGAAACAGAAGACTTCAATAGATCAGTAACAAGAAAAGATATTAAATTGATTTTCAAAATCCTCCCAACAAAGAAAAGCCCAGGACCAGATGGCTTCACTTGTGAATTTTACCAAACATTCCAAGAAGAATTAATGCCAATGCTGTTCAAAATTTTCCAAAAATTTAAAGGAATACTTCCTAATTCATTCTCTGAGGCTGACATCACCCTCATACCAAATTCAGACAAAAATACCACAAGAAAAGTACAAATATTCCTTCTGAATACAGATACAAAAATCCTCAATAAAATAACAGCAAATCAAATCCAACAAAACATTAAAAGAATTATAAACCAGGACTAAGTGGATCTGCCACAGTTATGCAAGGGAGATTCCACTTGCTTAAGAAAAATCAATTAAAGTAATATACCACGTCAATAGAAAAAGGAAAAAAAAAAAAAGATCACCTTGATGGACAGAGAAAAGACATTTGACAAAATCCAATACCTCTTCTTGATTAAAAGACCCAAAAATGAGGGACAGAAGGAAACTTCTTCAACAAGATAAAGAGCAATCTATGAAAAAAATCCAGCTAACACCATGTTCAACAGTGAAAGACAAAGATTTTCCCCTAAGTTCAGGAACACAACAAGAATGCCCATCACCACTGTTATTCAACACTGTACTATAATTTCTAGCTAGAGCAATTACGTAAGCAAAAGAAACAAAAGGCATCCAAACTGGAAAGGAAAAAGTAATTCTTTCCCTATTGGCCGATGACATGTTCCTATATAGAGAAAATTCTGAAAAACCACAGCGTTACTAGAGATAATAAAGGAATTCAGCAAAATGGAAGGAACGATATCAACATGCGAAAAAAGCAATGATGTTTCTTTACATCGGTAATAAACTATCTGAAGAGGAAATCAAGAAGAAAGTTCCATATACAAAGCAACTAAAATAATCCAATATCTAGGAATAAATTTAATTAAGGATGTAAAGGACTTCTTTATGGAAAATTAGGAAATGTTACTGAAAGGAATCAGAGAAGTCCTAAATAAATGCAAGGACATTCCATATTCACGGACTGAAAGACTAAATATCGTTAAAAATGGCAATTCTACCCAAAGTGATTCACAGAGTCAATGCAATCTCAATCAAAATTCCAATAGCCTTTTTAAAGAAATAGAAGTACCAGTTATCATATTTACATGAAAGGGTAAGGGGCCCCAAACAGCCAAAACCATCTTGAAAAAGAGCAAAGTTGGATGACTCCTACTTTGTAGTACAAAGCTACAGTCATCAAAACAGCATATTATTAGCACAAGAAAGACATCTAGACCAATGAAATTGAACTGAGAATGCAGAAGTAAACTTTCACATCTATGACCATCTGATTTCTGACAAAGGTGTCAAGTCCATTCAATGGGGAAAGAACCATCTCTTAAATGGTGCTGGGAAAATGGGATATCCTTATACAAAAGGAAGGTTGACCACCTATCTCACACCATATGAAATTTTATCTTTTAAAGAATCAAAATCTAAATATAAGAACCAAAATTATAAAACTACTAGAAGAAAATATAGGGAAGGACCTTGTAGTAGGCAACAGCTTCTTACTTTTCACCAAAATCACAAGCAACAAAGGAAAAATCAGATCAATGGGACTTCACTGAAATTTAATAACTTCCAAAAGAGGGAAAGCATCCCAAGTGTCCATCAAAGATGAACAGATAAACAAAATGTGGTACAGACATACAACAGAACATTATTCAGCCATAATTCATGCTACAACATGGATGAACCTTGAAGACATGATGTTTCTGTTTGAGGGAATGGTAAGTTTTGGTAATGAATGTTGGTGATGGTAACACACCACTATGAGCATAATTAACATCACTGAATTGTATATTTAAATGTAGTTAAAGGGAGAAATTTTAGGTTGTATATATTTCACCAATAAGAATTTTTAAAAACCACAGAACTGTACAACACAAACAATAAACCCTAACAATTGACTATAGTCAACAGTACAATTATAATAATATTCTTTCATCAACTGTAACAAAGGTGTCGTACTCATGCAAAATGTTAACAGGGAAAACTGCATGTATGAGGAGGTAGATGGGAGCTCTGTATTTTCTGCACAAATTTTCTGTATACGTATATCTTCCATGATAAATAATAATAAAGAAGAAAACAAAAAGGAAAAAAAGAGCCTTGATGAGCATTAGCAATATGTACTATGTACACCAAGTGGTTAAATTTATGGTTACTTTCACATTGTATTACTGAATGAGTAACATAAACTCCCCAAAATGGTAGTAATGAGCATAGTGGTCAAACAACTAAAAATATCACCTGCCAAGAGGGGCTTCAATGAAAGCAGAATCCACTTTTGTCTTGATGGTCAATGGAATCATGAAAATCAGAAATGGGGATGGTAAATGACTGACTGTTTTATCAATCAATCAATAAATCCTTGACGTGGAAAGGCATAACCATTGTAAAAAATAATAAACAATGAATTAATTAAAAATCTGTATTTTATGGAAAAACTCTGGTACACTAACCTATAGGACACTCTATGTACATTTTCCAAACCACTGCAAAACAGACCCTCACTTTCCCATGGGATTATATTACAATGTTTTCTGTCTTGAAGTTGATCTGCAGCTGTCCCTTATCATGGAAGAAATGGACGAATCATCAGCCTAAGGGAAATAAAGGTGTCCTTTCCCCAAACAGAGGCAGAACCTATCAGAGAGTTCAAGGGTCAAACCCAGAATGGGGGAAAAGCCAGCAACTTTAATCCAATGAGCATACAGGCAAGCCTCATCTAAAAGACATTACTGTTTAAAAGCAAACTGACAGAAAATTGACCAAGTCCACTGTCATGGGCTGAGGTAAGACCAAGAAACTATGTGCAAAGGATTTTGATCTTTGAAGATTTCCAGGGCTCTTATGAAATTATCAGCAAACCCAGGCTATGTCCCCAAGGAAGCAGCCAGCCTAAAGTCACTGAGACACATCTCTTGGCTTTGGTTCATCCCTAAAAGGCTGCCCACTGTGACAGGCTGCATTTCAAGTCGGTCTTAGACTTGAGGTGGGAATCAAGCTCATCAGAAACCCAAAACCGCTTGGGCATGCTAACAGTGAATCCTGAACAGAGGTTATTCGGCTAACATTTAGAATATGAATAAAATTAATCCTTATGATAAATCACAGAGGGAGAGGATATTGTTACTCCTGCATCACAGAGAAGGAAACTGGCACAGAGCAACTGAAACTCTAATAAGTTGGAGAATTAAGAAGTCACATCCAGGATTCTAAGGCCAAGTTCAACACTGTGACCCCTACACTCTCCTGTTACCCAAAAAATGCTCTCCGAGCCTGCCAGAGAGAAGGCTTCTAGAACATGGTGGGTCTCCCCCAAGTTGCACACCTCCATAGCAATACCCATGCTGGCAACAAACGTGCCACTGCTAACCTCCCAGGTTGTGTGACAAGTTTTTAAAATTCATTTTTAATAGCCTTTTACAATTCCAAGATTTATCGCATTGGTCCATATTCAAAGGTTTGTGGCTAAAGAGTGTAAGAAGAATGAAGGTATGTTTAAGAAAGCACACATTTAGATATACCTAACCTATATACAGCAAGCCCTAAATTCTCTTCCAATTGTTCATATTGGAAGGTCCAACAACTTTCTATCTTCATCTGATGAAAACTGACAAAAGTTTATATTTCCATCAGGTAAATTTTATAGCCCTATGCCAACAGCAAACCCAATTCAAATAAAAAACTTGATGAAACACGGTGAGAAGATCCTAAATAATCCATAATCCAGAAAGGTACATAATCCTTTAAACTTTCCACTGTTCTACAATGAATTGGAGAATCATAATGAATAACATTGTGCATGTAGGTAAAAAGTATAAATCCCCAAAAATTGGAATTAAAAGAAAATAAGATAGGTAAAAGAAAAAGAAAAGCCCTAAATTGGTAGAGAATGCTATGAAAGGCAATTATTCTTCTTATAAAATAGTATTAGCACATCTTCAGTGGTTTATTATTTCTTTTCAGCATATATCACTTGGATATTTGAGAAACAGGCTAATTAGCTGGTACATCTATTTGGATAAATGCCATGTATTCTGAAATAGGTGATCTCATTTTTCGTCTGTTCTGGTCCACAGTGTCTGTTCTGGTTTGCTAGCTGCTGGAATGCAACACACCAGAGACGGATTGGCTTTTAATAAAAGGGGATTTATTTTGTTGGTTCTTCAGAGGAAAGGCAGCTAACTTTCCACTGAGGTTCTTTCTTACGTGGAAGGCACAGGATGGTCTCTGCTGGTCTTCTCTCCAGGCCCCTGGGTTCCAACAACTTTCCCCGGGGTGACTTCTCCAAAGGCCTGGGCTGAGCTGCAAGTGCTGAGATGAGGAATGCTGAGCTGCTAGACTGTGCTACATTGCGTTCTCTCATTTAAGCACAAGCCAATTAAGTTAAACGTGACTCATTGCAGCAGACAAGCCTCCTAGCTGACTGCGGATGTAATTAGCAACAGATGAGATTCACCTACCATTGGCTCATGTCCATAGCAACAGAACTAGGTGCTTTCACCTGGCCAAGTTGACAACTGAATCTAACTACCACAGCGTCAATCCTGTGTTCCTCAGCATGTTTATTCACACAACTGAAAGAAGCCTTTTTTAGCCAGCAAGCACAGGGTGCCATCTTCTACATAAGTAGGGCTCTGTCCTCCAGCCACCTCAGCCAGAGTCTCTTTACAGGAGGCCATAACAAAGTCAATATATTGTAGATAACGAGAGCAAGGCTTCTCACCATCAGAGAAGAAAGTTACAAACAAGAAAGGTGGAGACTAGAAGAAATCAGTTGTGTTGGACTCGAAATATATACAGAAATACATGTCGATGTGGGCTATGTGTGGAGCAGGAATCCAGGAGCAGGGGCACACCACACTAGCTCCCGGTTTCTAAATATAATTCTCTAGTAAAAGGAATTAGAGCTCCTTGGAGATGAGATTGAATTCAGGGCTGAGGCAGAGAGGGGACAAACAAGATAAACCTGGATTATACTGCATTGCAGAAAGGAAGTGCTAGAAAAAGGATGAGCAGGTGTGGTGCCTCAGAAGTGTGTACCCTAGAAAACACATGCTCTTAATCTCAATCCACTCCTGAGGGTGTGAGCCCATTGTAGGTGGGACCTTTTGATGAGGGGACTTCAGTTAAGGTGTGGCCCAACTGAATGAGGGTGAGTTTTAAACCTACCACTGGGGTCCTTACAGAGAAAGGCACAGCGAGAGAGACCACAGGAAGCAGTGAGAAGCTGGGGGTCAACAGAACTTGGAGGAGAAAGGAGAAGATACTGCCATGTGCACTCACAGGTGACAAGAAAGTCCCAGAACGCCAATCTTCTGGAAGAAAGCAGTGCCTTACCTGGCCCTCGATTTTGGATTCAAGACTCAAAATAGCGAGCCAATAAATTGCCACTGTTAATCCAACCCATTGCATGGTATTCGTTTCAGCAGAGAGGAAACTAAATTCAAGTATCAAAAAGTCACAGAAGCCAACCTCAGCATGCTCCCAACAGGCTAAGTTAGAAGCTACGCAAGTACCCACATCAGAAACAACAGTATTGGACTATAACCCATAAAGCGAAACAGATATCATGGGTCCATAATGATATAAACAATTCGTTAAATAAATGGGGGAGAAGGGACAGCCCTTCCTTACAAATGAATTCCAATTAGTAACTGGAGAAGAAATTGGAAATATAAACACTCAAGCAACAACATAGTAACAATTGTTACAGGCAAGATTCATCGACAGACACTAAAATAAGTGGGCAAAAGTCTAAGGAGGTCTAGAATATATGCATGGTCTGAAAATATCCTTCCCCCAATACTTATGAATTACAAAGGGAAAACAGTCATTTGAAAGTGGAAGACATTCAGCAGATCCCACCCTCACCAAGGATCAAGGTTTGCCTCAGCTCCAATACAACATGTACTCCAGGCCATGCATTGAGAAGCCACAGCTTCGCTTCTGGGCTCTTCTTACCAAAAACACATGACCCTGATCGAATCCTGAGATGACACTGGCAGCCCCAAATGAGTCATCCTACAAAAGGCCTGGCCAGTTCTTTCCAGAAGTTCAAAGGTCACAAACGAGAAGGCAAAGCTGAGCAACTGTCACAGAGCAGAAAGGCCTAAGGAGATGCAATTCCAAATGCCATAGGGGCCCCCGATGGGATGTGGGCACGGAAAACAGGTGCTGGAGAAGCTGGGGGAACATGGCAAGGTCTGTAGTTGTAGCCCCATGCCGAGCCCCTGGCTTTGAGCACTGCAGGGTGGCAACCCCAGGCAGAACTGGACAAAGGGGAATCATGAACTTTCTGTGCCATTTTTGCAACTTTTCTGCCGGTCTCAAATTATTTCAAAATAAGAAGTGTTGTGTTTTTGTTTAAAAGCCACTTCCTGTCAAGTATGTACATGCAGGGTCCATTCTGACCCCAAAGATCTGGCAATTCAGAAACTGGGAAATGGGACTAGGTTCAATTTGAACACTCTGCCAGCGTCCTCCATCCCCTAACTGCTGACACAGCACAGTGCCAACAGCCTGGTGGGAGGACCCCACCCCAACTCCCAGAGCTGTATCATGCCTTGTTTTCCTCTGAAACATGTTGGTACAGAGATCCAGATCTTGGTGGGGAGAGGGTTGTGGCAGGGAAATAAAAAGGTTAAATAGATCATAAATTAAGATTAGTGTCAGCTGGCCAGTAGTTTGTCTCACATAATAAAACAGACTAAAAAACTGGATTCTTCCTTGTTTAAAATCAGAAAAATTTCATAATCTTCTTTCCATAGCTTCTACCCCAACAGGCCTCTCTTGTGGGGGGGACAAAAGAAAAAAGAAAAATTAAGAAAGAATATATCAATTCCTCTAAAGCATAGTAATTAAATTAGAAGGGGGGAAAGTGTAGACTATGTATGAGTTTATTTAAAACAGAACAAAAAGCTACTTTTGGGGTATTTCTCCCTTTATTTTTTCCCAGACATCCTTCCCCAGGCATGAAGACAGCCAGCCTCAGGGAGATGCAGCACCCTCCTGGACCCCACAGCTGCACAAGCTGGGCAGTACAAACAGGGAGCTGTGGCCCAATTCACAACCCAGAGTGGATTCCACAATTGGCCAGGCAGACCAGATGGGACAGTTGACAGTATTTTATTTAGACATTTTTATAAGGATGCCAGAGGTTGAAAGCAGTGCAAGGATAACTGTACAAATTTTGATTTTACTAAAATGTTACATCCCTTGAGTCAAGGTATTAATCTTTTTATAAAAGTGGTCTCTCTTCTCACTGGCCATTCATTAAACTTCCATAAATTTTAAAATGTGCTTATTGTTAGTGGGTCATATAAAAAGGAAACTAGAAATAACGGAGCTCTAAGGAGGAATCAAAATGGCTTTTGCAGGGGTTGGAGGGGGATTTCAAGAGACAATGGAAATTATAGGAATTTCATTTGTGTTTCCTTGATTTATAAAGCACACTTTTCAGTTGGCAACAATGCTTGATCTTAGTGAAATATTCAAATAATAATAATAAAGTGGGTATAATATGAAAAGGGAGACTCCAAAAGGCAGACTAGCACAAAACCACCTCCCTGACTGTGCACTCTCTGAAAACAGTGACGTGCAGGGAGAGGCCGCTGATGCCCGCCACGAACAGGACAGAGCTCCAGGAATTTATAACGTAGCATCAATCTTGTCAGAACAGCCGTGCACAGCTTGCTGGACACTTGGGAAGACATAAGACTCTGTCGTGCGAATTCTTTGGGAATGTCATTACATTCTCTCTGCACCGACCAGACTCTGGGCTCTATCTCTGCAAAAACTTACATTCTGATGAAGTCCTGATGTCATTTTAACTACAAGAAAAAAACTGTGCCAAGAAAAAAGGAAAGAAGAATCCTGGTGGAAAGAGATAAGCCTACAGCAGCCCAAACTCCATAAGCATTTGACAGGGAACTCGTGTCCGTGTTATCATACCTTCCCCTCCGACGAGATGATCCCATGTAAGATTATGATTACACACACTGCTTCCACAAGTTTGGAGTATGGCCCTATCAAATGAAAGGAGAATTCTCTTTCTCTACAAGTAAAGAGGAATTTCAAAGTTCAGTAGGTCATCTATCATCTGAAATGAGTCACACTCAGCAAATGCAATGCAGAAGCTGTCTCCTCACTTGGCCTATAAAAGCTTTTGATCCATGGAGTAAAAATACACTGTACTTTAATAAGCATGCCATTCTAACAAATAACACCAAATTCCTAATTGCCAAATGGCTATTTATAGTTTCTAAAATAACTTAAGCCCCAGTTTTACAAAGCAGATATTTTCAGATTCATAGAAAAAATTCCAGCATCAAGTACATTTATTTTGCCTCGACCCAGGGGATGAAGAAATCTGCAACTCTAAATTGCAGTCTCTGTATCAAGAATTCAAAGAGAATTAGTCTCATCTACAAACAGCCATTACTTATCACAGATAACTGAATCATAAATTTAAATTTTTAATTGTGACAAAAATCAAAAATCTGGTTAAAGGAAAATGGCAATGTGTTCACAGAACAGTCTGTGTGTGACATTAATGTTGTATTTTATTGAAATGGTTATATAACAAGCTAATTTCAAAAAAGGAAATCCTTTATTCTTCCCTATTTCAGGCTATTTTATAGTTTTAGGTCTTGATCAGGCAAATTCCTCTCCCCTTAGAGGTAGTGTCCCATTTGAAACAGCATGTGATCGATCATAACAGAGAAAGGGGATACAAATGCTCAGTTAAAAAAAAAAGCAGCAGAGATCACCAAGTCTGACAGAGTGAACAATAAAGACCACTAAATACTAGCAGTAGCCAATATGGTAACCACTAGCCACATGTCACCATTTAAATCAGAAATTCAGTTCCTCAGGTGCACTGCCCCAGGGCAAATGCTGAATAGCCACATGTTGCCAGGAGCTCCCACACTGGACAGCACAGATACAGAACACTAACAGCACCACAGAATTTGAAAGTTCTGTTGGACTATACTGACCCATGCAGTCACTTGATCTTTCAGAGAAAGAGCTAAAAGTTATGGCAAGTTGGAGGTGGGTAAACCAGGAGGCCAGTGCTCAGAGCACCTGGTGGGTCCCTGTACTGCTCCATTCAGGCCATCTTCCCTCCAGGTCCTTGCTGGGCTCAGTGCAGGTGGGAGCACAGCAGCACCTCACCCAGGCGCATCTGACAAACAGCAGGGCAAGGGTATTTCTGGAATGAAGACGTGAAAGAATGACTACATTAGCTGGGGATTCAAAATGGTAAGATAGTCCCTGACCTCAAGAAGCTTACAGCCTGGTTAAGAATTTCTCAGTCTAAGATCAGACGCCTACCCCCTTGTTTAGTTAAAAATACCATACTAAACACACTTATGCTCAAAATTTAATAAAATCTTTACGACAGTGTCTCAGTCAGATATGAAATTGCCCAAAGTACCCAATAAGAGAAGATCTTACCCCCTTGTTTAATTAAAAGTACCATACTAAACACACTTATGTCCAAAATTTAATAAAATCTTTACGACAGTGTCTCAGTCAGATATGAAATTGCCCAAAGTACCCAATAAGAAAAGATTATTACATCTCTACAATGGGGTGCTATGCCATGTCTAAAAATAAAGTCGACAAAGAATTCGCCATGACATAAGGTCGGGCAAAAAAGCTAAATCCAAAACTGAAATGACCTCCAGGTAGAAATTTTCTGTATCTGTGTACATGTGTGTATATACATGATGTATGTATTTGCGCACATCTGTATGAGTATATACCCACATACATACACACACACGAGAAGCCTCCAGTTTGATTCAGCTTTGTCCGCTATGGAGCTTTCCACCAAACTTCTCCAAAAAAGCCTATTTCCCAGATCCGAGGCAGAAGCAATTACTAATCAATAAGCAAGTTGGTCTGGGCCCTTTCCTGACCAAGAGCACTGGATTGGGACAACTCTGTCCACATTCCCCAAATCCAGCACTAGGCCTGGATGACAGTGGGTAATCAGTAAAATAGCCTTAAAATAATGGAATTTTATTTTTGCATAAATATACATATCTAAATGCATCTATTTTGTATTTTTATATCCATATTTTTACATATTGACAGGGGCATATCTAAGAACTTTAATATTTTTTAATCTTCAAAAGAATTTCTCTCAATTTATATCTAAATTTAACTTACTGTAGATTTATATGAAAACATTATCAATGCAGTTCTTTTGAGAAAACTGGAAAAAGGGACTAAAATACACTAGGTCTTGAATAACTGACAATTTACTTTTAATGCATGGCCAACCTCTCTAGAAAATAAGAGAAATCTGGGAAGGCTGGGAAGGGAAAGCTCAGAGTAAGAAGAAAAAGCTGAAACTAGAGGAAGTAGCAGTAAGGCAGAATTACCTTAATGATAAATGTACATACTAGCTGTAATTAGAAGTCAGTAAATTATAAAAATCATTACAAAAACCCAGTACTGGATTGGTTCACATTTTGGAGAGGAGAGAGCCCTCTGAGGTGAGCTACTCATCACCAACCATTCCTTCTCTGGCACATCTGGTGGATCTGGGAACAGAATGATGGAGGGATTCGCCCACACAAAACCACTCTATCTGAGCAAGAGGGGCCAGTGATGCTTTGGGGCATCTGGTGGGGGGGGGGGGTGTGTAGAAGATGAGAAATCTGAAGAACTGCAAAGTACATCCAGTTTCCATAATGCACTCTGTGGTTACATGCAGCAACTGGGAAGCTGTGCCCAAGGCTTCTAAAAGGAAGAGGAGTGATACCTCCCAGAACTTCAGGGTATTCAGGGACATGACTCACTAGAGGGAGAGGCCCAGTCTCAAATACACAGCTTGTCTTCCCATGGGGCATTTATCAGAATTTGAAACTGTGAGGGAATGAAACGCAAAAGAACCAAGCTCAAAGCTTTATAAGGGTGCAATAGAATCCCCCAAAGTAATTAAGGGTGAAAAGTGAGAGAGATCCACCACTCTTTTAACCAAAGGATGGTAATATATGCTCAAAAACGGGCTAATGAGAGGTAAATTGAGTCTGGCCGAAACTGCAACCTTGTCCTGACTCAGGACAATTACAAATTAAACTAAATCTAAATGCCAACTGAGAAAAGAGAGAGTGTTTTCTTTGACGTAAGAGTTTATCATCTGGAAGTTTCAAAAGATGATAAAAGACATGTAAAGAGACAAAAAGTGTGACTAATAATCGAAAGAATAAAGGCAGAAAATTTAAGCAGAAAAAATGTACAAGAACATAAAATAATCGTATATTTAAAAAATAGAGGAAAAGGCAAAATGAAAGAGAAAATCAAGACTCTGAACAAAGAATTTGGAATACATTTGAAAATATGAAACGGATATTCTGGAAGTGAGAAAACACAAAATCTGTAAAATAAGGATTACTTGAATGAGCTGAATAGCAGTCTAGACAAAGCAGAAAACAGGACCTTCAAGACAGGTCAAAATAAAATATCCCAAGTGTGACATATAGCAAAATCAAGAGCATCAAATATATGAGGGACACACACAAAAGGAATAACCTACATATAATTTAAGTTCCAAAAGGAAAGGACAAAGCGCATGAGGTAAAGCAATATCTGAATAGATAGGGTCAGTGTGAGACTCTCAGCACTACTCAAGCAGAAGAAAAACGAAGCCAACCATAACACAGTTAGTTGGCTTCAAACCAAAGTGAAAATCTTAAAGGGGCCAGAGTAAAAACTTTACATTACTTTCAAAGGGACAATGGCAAGATGACTGCTGACTTTTCAACAGGAAATTTAGAAATGAGGTGAAAATGAAATGCCATATTTTAAACACTAAAATAAAATAATTACTAACTCAACAATTGATAACTGTTCAATCACTCTTTAAAATGGAATCCAAATGGTGTTTTAAAATGGAGTCAACTGGGGTAGCGCAATGGTGGCTCAGAGGCAGAATTCTTGCCTGACAAGACAGAGACCTGGGTTTAATTCCCAGAGCCTGCCTATGCCAAAAAATAAAAAAGGAAATAAAAATAAAAAAATTAAAAAACTTAATTGCAGACTTCCAGGTCAAGATGGTGGCTTAACATGTGCGCATTTTAGTTCGTCCTCCAGAACAACTACTAAATAACCAGAAACAGTACAGAAAAGCTCCTGGGGCCAGGTCAGTGACCAGGCATACAGTGTACCCCAGTCTGGACCAGCTGTGAGCCCCCACAGACCTGTGAGTTCCCCAAGCTGCAGTGGCCAGCGCCCCTCCCCCACAGGCTGCTTCCCAAAGGGTAAGGGAAAAGAACTTTACCAGCAGCAGGGACTGAGCACAATCAAACGCCAATTGTGGAATTAATTTTAAAATTCTGACTACTAAAAATAGGCCCCCAGCTCAGGTGAACCTGGTCAAAGTGAAGGTCGCTCATTTTTGCCCCGGCACTAAGAGGGCAGGGCTGACAGAAAAAGAAAAAAAAAAAAAAAAAAGAAGGAAACAGGTTTTTGTGGCTGTGTATCTACAAAGGCCTGACTGCCTTTGGATACAGCAGCAGGACTTCTCAGGCTGCAACTGCCCCAGGCACAGGCAGAAGTGAGCTCTTTAGGGGGCTTGTCTGGAGCCGGTGCCTTCCCGAGGGGAGGAGTGAAGCCTAACTCAGGTGGAATCCCTCCCTCAAGGAATTCAGACACCAGGGCTTGGTAATTTGAAGCCATTAAAATCAGCCCACAACCTCTCCTCTGTCTCCACCACACCCCAGCAGGGAGAGTCCGCCAAAGTTAAAGGTACCACATCATCTTATGCTGGTGGGACCTGCAGGCAGACAAGTGCCACATACTGGGCAGGATAAGAAAAACAGAGTCCAGAGACTTCACAGGAAAGTCTTTCAACCTGCTGGGTCTCACCCTCAGGGAAAACCGATGCAGGTGACTCTTTCCTCCTGACAAGAGGCCAGTTTGGTCTGGGAAAATCCGGCAGGTATCTATAATATCTAAATAGACCCTCCTAAGCGTGGGGGGGGGGGGGAAGCACCACACAAGCAGGGCAAGAAACAAGAAAACAAGAACAGAAAAATTCTCCTCTGTTAAACAAAACCTAAGCTAGTGGTCCAGATAAAGCTGAACTGAATGTCAAAGAATAGACAGACAACAAATTCACCCAGCAAGAAAACTCTAGGTAAAAGAAGTGAAAGCAATCTCCAGAATAAACTAATTAAGGTAATTAAATGCCTAGACACCAGCAAAAAATAACAAATCACACTAGGAAAATTGAAGATATGGCCCAGTCAAAGGAATAAACCAACAATTCAAATGATATACAGGAGCTGAAACAATTAATTCAGAATATATGAACAGACATGGGAAACCTCATCAAAAACCAAATCAATGAATCGAGGGAGGATATAAAGAAGGCAAGGAATGAACAAAAAGAAGAAATTGAAAGTTTGAAAATACAAATCACAGAACTTATGGGAATGAAAGGAAAGGTAGAAGAGATGAAAAAAGCAATGGAAACCTACAATGGTAGATTTCAAGAGACAGAACACAGGATTAGTGTACTGGAGGACAGAACATCTGAAATTCAGCAAGAAAAAGAAAATATAGGGAAAAAATGGAAAAATATGAGCAGGAACTCAGGGGATTGAGAGACAATATGAAGCCCACGAATATACATGTTGTGGGTATCCCAAAAGGAGAAGAGAAGGGAAAAGGAGGAGAAAAACTAATGGAGGAAATTATCACTGAAAATTTCCTAACTCTTATAAAAGACTTAAAATTACAGATCCAAGAAGTGCAGCGTACCCCAAAAAGAATATATCCAAATAGAAATACTCCAAGACATTCACTAATCAGAATGTCAGAGGTCAAAGAGAAAGAGAGAATCTTGAAAGCAGCAAGAGAAAAGCAATCCATCACAAGGGAAGCCCAATAAGACTATGTGCAGATCTCTCAGCAGAAACCAAGGAGGCAGGAAAACAGTGGGATGATATATTTAAATTATTAAAAGAGAAAAACTGCCAACCAAGAATTCTATATCCAGCAAAACTGTACTTCAAAAATGAGGGAGAAATTAAAACATTTTCAGACAAAAAATCACTGAGAGAATTTGTGACCAAGAGACCAGTTCTGCAAGAAATACTAAAGGGAGCACTAGAGACAGATACGGAGACAGAAAAGAGAGGTGTGGAGAAGAGTGTAGAAAGGAAAACTATAAGTAAAGGTAAAAAGAAGGGAAATTAGATACGACATATAAAATCCAGAAGGCAAAATAGCAGAAGAAAGTACTACCCATGCAGTAATAACACTGAATGTTAATGGATTAAACTCTCCAATCAAAAGACATAGTCCGGCAGAATGGATTAAAAAACAGGACCCATCTATACTCAAAAGGACATGAGGGCAAGGACACAAATGGACATTTGCCTACCAATGTTTATAACAGCATTATCTACAATTACCAAGAGATGAAAACAGCCAAAATGTCCATCAGCAGACAGCTAGCTAAACACACTGTGGCATTTACATAAAATGGAATATTATGCAGCTGTAAGACAGAATAAAGTTATGAAGTATGTAACAACATGAATGGACCTTAAGGACATTATGCTGTGTGAGGTTAGCCAGAAACAAAAGGACAAATATTGTATGGTCTCATGGATATGAACCGACATTAGTGAATAAACTTGGAATATTTCGTTGGTAACAGAGACCATCAGGAGATAGAAATAGGGTAAGATATTGGATAATTGAAGGGATACAGATCGTACAACAGGACTGAATATAAAAACTCAGAAATGGACAGCACAATATTACCTAACTGTAAAACAATTATGTTAAAACACTGAATGAAGCTGCGTATAAGAATGATAGAGGGAGGAGGGTTGTGGCATAAATGAAATCACAAAGAAAGATAGACAAAGACTGAGATGGTATAATCTAGGAATGCCTAGAGTGTATAATGATAGTGACTAAATGTACAAATTTAAAAAATGTTTTTGCATGAGGAAGAAAAATAGAATATCATTACTGCAGGGTGCTGAAGATAGATGGTAATTAATACTTTAAAATTTCAACTTATGTGTGAGACTAAAGCAAAAAGTGTTTATTTGGTACAAATCTATACTTTGACTAGTGCATCTCCTAATATAACTTATGTAGATAGTTGATTGAACACCTTAAGAACATGGAAGTTTGTAGAGGACATGAGATTTTGTTGGTTTGTCCAGGTGATGCCCTGATGAATCCCAGAGTGATTTGATCATTGAGTGGAAAAGTATTCGCAAAGTCCCCTTCGGGGAATGGTGAGAATGGGGGAAAACTCAACTTCCCCAAGTTGAATTCTTGATATTCTCACAAGCAGTGTGGGCAACCAAAGCTAAAGGGTGAGCCCCCAGTCTTGGGATTTGTTCATATGAAACTTAACCTCACAGGGGATAGGTCAAGCCTACTTAAAATTAGGCCTAAGACTCACGCCCAGGAGAATATCTTTTATTGCTCAGATATGGCCTCACTCTCCAGCCAACACATCAAGCAAACTCACCACCTTCCCCCTGTCTGCGCGGGGCATGACTCCCAGGGGTGTGGATCTTCCTGGCAACATGGGACAGAAATCCAAGAATGAGCTGAGATTCAGCACCAAGGGATTGAGAAAAACTCTAGAATGAGCTGAGACCCAGCATCAAGGGACTGAGAGAACCTTCTCCACCAAAAGGGGGAAGAGTGAAATGAGACAAAGTGTCAATGTCTGAGAGATTCCAAACAGAGTGGAGAGGTTATCCTGGAGGTTATTCTTATGCATTAAGTAGATATCACACTGTTAACCAAGATGTAATGGAGAGGCTGGAGGGAACTGCCTGAAAATGTAGAGCTGTGTTCCAGTAGCCATGTTGCTTGATGATGATTGTATAATGATATAGCTTTCACAAGGTGACTGTGTGATTGTGAAAACCTTCTGTCTGATGCTCCTTTCATCTACCTTGTCAACATATGAGTAGAACATATGGAATAAAAATAAATAACAAGGGGAACAAATGTTAAAATAAATTTAGTTTGAAATGCTAGTGGTCAACGAAAGGGAGGGGTAACGGGTATGGTATGTAAAATTTTTTTTCCTGTTTTTGTTTTATTTTTCTGTTGTCCTTTTATTTCTTTTTCTGAATTGATGCAAACGTTCTGGGAAATGATCATGATGATGAATATGCAACTATGTGATGATATTGTGAATTGCTGAGTGTATGTGTTGGGAATGTTTGTGTTTCTTTCTTGTAGTTTTTTTTTAATTTTTATTAATTAATTGCGCTCTTTAAACAGAAGATAGAAGCATGGTAATTGTGGATCAAAGGGTGCCATAAAGGGTAAATAAGTGATAAATTTACATGAACATCAAAAGTTAAAGACAAAATAAAAGTTAATAAATTAAAAGTTAATAATGATTATTGATTTTTAAATATTTAAAGAATTAAAATACAATGCTATAAAAGCTAAGAAAGAGATAAACAGCATTAAGTTTTGTAAAGTAGTAATTTAAGGTAAACTATAATAAGTCAAGGATGTATACTGTTATCTCTAGGCTAATCTCTAAAAGAAAAATACATGGATATGTAATTAAAAGGTTAAGAGAGGAGAAAAAAATGAACATATATTATTATCCAAAATATTATTTCATTAATCCAAAGGTCAACTGATTAGTAATCTCAGTTACATCTTCAAAACCCTTTTTTCCACACAATGTAACAATCCCAGGAATAAAGGAAAACAGTGAAATCCTACAAACAGCAAGATGGTAGAATTAAACTCAACTACAATTATGTCCTTAGTTAAGTTCATTCCTAGGTACTTCCTTAAGTTGTTATTTTGAATGGAACTTTTTTTTTAGTTGTTATTTTGAATGACCTCAGTTAGGTCATTACTTGTGTATAGAAACATTATTGATGCTTGCACATTACTTTTATATCCCACTGCCTTGCTGAATTTATTAGCTCAAGTAATCTTGTTGTAAACTTCTTAGGATTTTCCAAGCGTAGTATCATGTCATCTGCAAATAATAGAAGTTTTACTTCTTCCTTTACAATTTGGATGCCTTTTATTTCTTTGCTCTGTCTGATTACTCTAGCTAGGACTTCTAACGCAATGTTGAATAACAGTGGTGACAGAGAACATCCTTGTCTTATTCTTGATCTTAGGCAGAAAGCTTTCCGTCTCTTACCACTGAGTACAACGCTGGCTATTGGTTTTTCATATATGCCTTTTATCATATTGAGGAAGTTACCTTCGATTTCTATCTTTTGAAGTGTTTTTATTAGAAAAGGATGTTGAATTTTGTCAAATGCTTTTTCAGCATCAATCATGATGATCATATGATTTTTTCCCTTTTGATTTGTTAATATGCTATATTACATTAATTGATTTTCTTGTGTTGAAAAACCCTTGCATTCCTGGTATAAGCCTCACTTGGCCATGGTATATAATTATTTTAATGTGTTGTTGGATTCGATTTGCTGGTATTTTGTTGAGAATTTTTACATCTGTGTTCATTAGGGAGATTGGCCTGTAGTTCTCCTTTCTTACAGCATATTTACCCAGTTTGGGTATTAAAATGATATTAACTTCATAAAATGAGTTAGACAATGTTCCTTTTTCCTCAATTTTGTGGAAAAGTTTGAGCAGGATTGGGGTTAGTTCTTTTGGAATGTTTGATAAAATTCCCCTGTGAAGCCATTTCACCCTGGACTTTTCTTTGTAGGAAGATTTTTTATGACTGATTGAATCTCTTATGAATTGTTTGTTGAGATCTTCTATTTCTTCCTCAGTCAGTGTAGCTTGTTTCCAAGAATTTGTCCATTTCATCTACGCTGTTTAGCTTGTTGTATACAGTTGTTCATAGTATGCTCGTGATTTTTTTATTTCTTCAGGGTCTCTGGTAACGCACCCCTTCTCATTTCTGATTTTATTTGCATCCTCTCTCTTTTTTTCTTTGTCTTGCTAATGGCCCATCAATTTTACTGATTTTCTCAAAGAACCAACTTTTGGTTTTACTGATTCCTTCTACTGTTCTTTTGTTCTCCCATTCATCTAACTCTGTTCTAATCTTTGTTATTTCTCTTCTGTTTGCTTTGAGGTTAGTTTGCTGTTTTTTCTCAAGTTCCTCCTGGTGAGCAATTAAATCCTTGATTTCTGCTCTTTCTTGTTTTTTAACATAGGCATTTTGGGCAATAAACTTCCCTCTCAGCACAGCCTTTGCCACATCCCATAGGTTCGGATATGTTGTATTCTCATTTTTATTTGTCTCTAGATAGCTACTGATTTCTCTAGCAATTTCTTCCTTGACCCACTGGTGGTTTAAAAGTATGTTACTTGGGCGGGTCACGGTGGCTTAGCAGGTAAGAATGCTTGCCTGCCATGCCCGAGGGCCCGGGTTCGATTTCCGGTGCCTGCCCATGTTAAATAAAAAAAAAAAAAAAAGTATGTTACTTAATCTCCATATATTTGTGAAAGTTCTCATTCTTTGGTGGTTATTGAGATCCACCTTCATTCCATTATGATCAGAGAAAGTGCTTTGAATAATTTCGATGTTTTTAAATTTATAAAGATCTGTTTTGTGCCCAAGCTTATGATCTTTCCTGGAGAATGTTCCATGAGCACTAGAGAAGAATGTATATCCTGGTGTCCGGGGGTCGAATGACCTGTATAGATCTATTCGTCCAATTCATTTATCAAGTTGTTTAGCTTCTCTACTTCCTTGTTGATCCTCTGTCTGGTTGTTCTATCTATTGAGGAGAGTGGTGTACTGAAGCCTCCTATTATTATTGCTGAAAAATCTATCGTTCCCTTCAGTTTTGTCGATGTCTGTCTCATGTATTCTGGGGCTCCCTGATTGGGAGCACAAGCATTTATGACTGTTATTTCTACTGGGTGAATTGTCCCTTTTATTAATATATGGTGTCCTTCTTTGTCTCTTATGAAGTTTTTATATTTAAAGTCTATTCTGTCCAGTATTAATCTGGGTACTTCTGCTTTCGTTTGGTTACAACTTGCATGGAACATCTTTTTCCATCCTTTCACTTTCAATCTATTTGTATTCTTTTTTCTAAAATGAGTCTCTTATAAGCATAATACAGATGGATTATATTTAACCCATTCTGCATCTTTTAATTGGTACATTTAGTCTATTAACATTCAAAGTCATTACTGAAAAAGAGTTTCTTAAATCCACCATCTTATCTTTTAGATTTTATTTGTCAGATCTCTCTATATATTTTTCCCTCTTTCTCTTTTCATCCTTTAAGTTACCCTTACTGGTACTCTTCAATTTTGTGCCCTGCTCCAGACCTTGCTCTCCTATCTTTTCTTTTTCACTGGCAGAACCCCCTTTAGGATTTTTTTGTAGGGCTGGTCTCTTGTTGACAAATCCTTTCAGAATTTGTTTGTCTGTAAAAATTTTAATCTCTCCCTCAGTTTTGAAGGACAATTTGGCTGGATACAGAATTTTTGGTTGGAAATCTTTCTCTTTCAGGATCTTATATACATCATACCACTGCCTTATTGCATCCATGGTGCCAGTTGAGTAGTCTGAACTCAGTCTGATGTGGTTACCTTTGTATGCAGCTGATTGTTTTTCTCTTGCCATTTTCAGGATTTTCTCCTACAACATTTAACCAATCAATTAGTATGTGTCTTGGGCAAGGCCTATTTGGATTTATTCTATTTGGAGTTCATTGAGCTTTTTTGATTTGCATATCTGTGTCCTTTATAAGGGTTGGGAAGTTTTCCCCCATTATATCCTCAACTAATCTTCCTAGCCCTTTACTCTTCTCTTCTCCTTCTGGGACACCAATGATTCTTATATTTGTGCACTTTGCTTTGTCCATCATTTCCCTAAGATCCAATTCAATTTTTCCAGCTTGTCATTTACGGTTTGAGTATTCAAAATCAGTTATTCTGACCTCTAATTTGTTTACTCTTTCTTCCACTTCTTCAAATCTGCTGTTGTGTGTCTCTAGTATGTTCTTTATTTGGTCTATAGAACTCATAACATCTGTGATAGCTAGTATTTTTCTATTTACTCTTTCAAATTCCTCTTTATGCTCTTCTAGTGTCTTCTTGATCTCCTTTATGTCATTAGGCATCTCATTTATTTTATTCAGTGGAGTTATATGAATGTCTTTGATTAGTTGTTCCAACATCTGTGTCTCCTCTCATGTTTTAATTTTGTTGTTAGGCTGGGCTATATCTGTCTGCATCATGATATGCTTAGTGACCTTCTGCTGTCTTCGCAGCATGTAAATATCTTGATTTCCCTCAGTAGTCTAAAGTCTAGTATTTGCAGGATGGATATGTAGCAGGGTGGGGCACAACAGTGCGGTGATGCATTTCAGTACACATACAGGTGTACACTGGGGACACTACACTGGTGACTACAAGTATGGATGCCCAGTCGCAGGGAGAATGTGGCTATGCGGTTTCATGGGTCTGGGGTCTGGGTAGTGGGGCCCTACTGTTTGCTGGTCTAAGGTGTGGGGCCCTTTGTGCACATGCGCAGAGCTCAGGGCAGTGGGTCAATGTTGTACCTGCATGGGCTGAGGGGCAGGACTGGGGGCCATACGCATGTGCTGATCTGGGAAGGCCGTAAACTGATGTACACATGCACAGAGCTCAGGGGAGATGGGGTGGGGCTGTGTGACTGTATGGGTTGGGGGTGGGTGTAGCCTGGGTATGGAGGTGAGCATCCACAGCCTTTATATCCTGGCAACTGCCTGCAGGGAGCAGGGACGGGGAGGTAGGGCTTAAGAGGGATGGGGTGAGACTGCACTTGCGCAGGAGAGGTGGGTTGTGCTGGGGTAGGGGGGTGTGCGCTTAGGGTGGGGCTGTGGGGTGGATACATGCTGAAGGAGTCGGTGGGGCAGGGGCACTTGGAGCACAGCGGGGGCAGGGGGTGACAGGGTTCCAGTGTGCAGAGTAAGGGGTGAGTCACGTGTCACAGGGCTGCGCTGGTGAGGGTAACATGTTCAAGGAACACTGTTTGGCTTACTTCCTAGTCCCTATCTCCCCATCTGTGCACTCCTAATGGCTCTGGGCTTCTGTGTTATGCTGTCTGTACCAGCTGCATGGTCTCTAGTTCTTGGCATCTCAGTTTCTCAGCTTTTGCAACCAGGGCCACCCTGTGTGGTGCAGAAGACTCTCCCAGGTCACTTACACCCTGGAATTGCCATCTCAGTCACCCTATCCTTCCTCTAGCTGTTCCTTGGACTCGATCTATCTATTCCAGCATCTTCCCAGAACTTTCTTCTCAACTACGCTTATAATTATTTTAATGTGACTGGAGAAAACAATTCGATTAAAAAGGAAAGATTATAGACTTGCTTTTTTTAAGTATATGTTACTTACAGGAGATACAATTTAAATGTAAGGACAAAGAAAGACTCAAAGTTTTATCATGGAAAATGATATACAGAAACATTATTAGAAGACAATATAGATGCCAAAGTAAGAAGAATGCTAGAAATATGGGGGTATATTTCATAATGACAAACAAGTCAGATCTAAAGGAAAACCTAAAATGCAAAATTAATAAGTTAAAAAATATATACTAAGGTTAAAAAACTAAAGTTAAAAATAATAAATATACATACACACAAACTAAGATTATACCAATAAAGAGCTCTTTTCCCTGAAAAACATATACACATATATACATATCACACACTATGCAAAAGTTGACAGAACTAAAAGAAGAAACAGAAAAATCCAAAACATAGTTGGAGATTTTAATGCATCTATGTTAGCAACTGATGGAGAACATAGATGAAAAAACTACAAAGCATATAGATCCACTCAACATTTAGCCAACTCAAACTGAAATCATAGAAGCTATACCCTGATTACAGCAGAATTAAACCAAAAATCAACAACAAAAAGATAACTAGAAAAATGCAAAAATGTTTCAAAATTAAGCCACATACTTCTAATTACCCTTAAGACAGAGAAAAAAAATCACAATAAAAAATAGAAAATATTTTGAAGTGAATGAAAATTTTAAATGACATAACACTAGAAGCAAGCAGCTAAAGTTGCCTTAGAGGGAAATTTTTATCTCTAAATGAAGAATAAGAAAAGAAGATCAGAAATCAATTATTAACAATTCTATATCAAGAAGCTGAAGTAATAACAGCAAACTAAATTCAAATAAAAAAGAAGGAAGGAAACACAAGTTAGAAAAGGAAATCAATAAAATAAAAATGTAACATAAAATAAAGAGGAAAAAACAAAAATGGGTTCATTTAAGAGATTAATATCATCTGTAACCTGTTAAGCTTGGTCAAGAAAAAAGAGAAAAAGTACAATATGCCAAGGACATAAATGAAAAAGTATGGGTGATTTATCCCATTTTTCGGTAGAAAAAGGAAACCAAAACACTCAGGACAAATGTGTAAGGAGAACACAATTAACAAGATGATATAATGCTATGGGGTTCTATATATGGCCAAGAGTTGGAGAATGACCATTCTTCTCTAGCACACCTGGACCACACATAATAGGCCATAAAGCAAGACTCAACAAATGTTAAAGAATGCACATCAATTGGCCCAATTATAATGATCATGCTACAATTAAAAGCTAAAAACTATTAGTTTGCTATTGCTGCATAAGAAAGATGAGAATTAATTTAAAGCATCAGCCGTTTATCACCACACAGCTCTTTGAGCAGAACACTGACGGGCTCTTCCTGGCCCTCAGTTTAGTGCCCACCAGGCTGAAGTTCAGGCATGAGCCTGGCTGGGGTCTCCTCTGGAGGCTCACTCAGGTCACTGGCACGTCCAGTTCCTGCAGATGCAGAACAGTCAGCGAGGGCACCACTTTTGGCTCCGTGTCCCATGGCCACCTCCACTGCTACAATGAAACCTCCCTCACAGCACAGCCCTCTCATGCTTCAGATCTAACTCTCTCTTTCTCAGCTTCCAAAGAGCTCAAGTGATTACATTAGGCCAAGTTCCGTAATCTTCCTTTCTTATGGCAAAATGACTAGTGACCTTAATTGTATCTGCAACATCCTTTTTCCATGTAAGGTAACAGTCACCTGGGAAACATGGGAGCCACCTTAGCATCTTGCCTACCACAAACAATAACATAAATAAAACCCTCTAAGTTTTTTACATTTTAAAGCCTTTCTAAGCAACTCATAACTCAAGAAAATAATCATAACAAAAATCAGAACATGTTTTAAAAGGCACAGTAGCGGAAACATGATTGAGACTTTCAAAATGCAGTGAAAGCAATCCAAGGAGGAGGAGTTATAGACTGATATGCAAGATTAGCAAAGAAGAAATTTTAAGGTAGCCACCTGTTCTAGTTTGTTAGCTGCTGGAATGCAATATACCAGAAACGGAATGGCTTTTTTAAAAAGGGAAATTTAAGTTTCAAGTTTACAAAATTCTACGGCCATGAAAATGTCCAAATTAAAGCAAGGTTATAAAAATGCCCAAACTATGGCATTCAGGGAAAGATACCTTTGTTCAAGAAGGCTGATGACATTCAGGGTTTCTCTCTCAACTGGGAGAGCACATGGCGTGCTGGCTTTCTCTTCAACAGCTTCCCTGGGGCTCTCTGCCTGTTCTGTTGGCTCTGTCAGTTCTGGTAGCTCTAAAGCTTTTTCCAAAATGATTTGCTAGTAAAGGGCTCCAGTAAGCAACCCCACTCTGAATGGGTGGAGATACATCTCCATGGAAACCATTTACTCAAAAGTTACTACTTGGGTGAGTCATATCTCCATAGAAACAATAAAAAAAGTTCCCACCCATCAAAACTGAATGAGGATTAAAGGATATGGCTATTCTGGGGTACATAATAGCTTCAAATTAGCACACTGTCCAAGTGAAACATCAGAAAAGAACAGATAAAACACAAAGAAAATAAAGAGCAAAAATAAATGAACTACAAATCAAAGAGTTGACAGACAAGCTTAAAGTCAAAAGTTGGTTCCTCAAAACTACTAAAACAGGCAAACATCTTGTGAGACAGAACAAGGAGAAAGGAGGAAAAATTAAACAATATTTTAAGAATGAAACAAAGGGAGTACAGAGATAAAACAGAATGTATGAACAATTTTTCCAAAAATTAGTAAAACAAGTCCAACAGATTTTCAAGGATGACACACTGCGGCCTAGTAGGTATATCCCAGGACTGCAAGGATGACTTAACATTAATAAATCTATAAAAGAAAGTATCCCCATTGGCAGACACAGGGTGGGGGAGGGGTGTCACGTAATTATTTCAATGGATACAGAACAATAATTTAATAAAATTCAAAGCTCATTAACGACGTTTTTTAATTTCTTAGTCAACCTGAAAAGAAATCCCCCTTCTACCAAAAGCCCATGGCAAGCATCATTTTTGGTAGTGAAAAGGTAGAAGCCTTTCCTTTAAAATCAGTAACAAGGTTAAGTATATCAATTACAATCACATTCACTTAACATGGTACTGGAGGTCCTAGTTACCCAATATGACCAAGAAAAGAAATAAATGTTTTATAGCATAGAAAGAAACAAAATTTCCATTATTCACAAGGGATACGATTTTCTATTTCGAAAACCAAAGAATCTAAAAAGGGTATATTAAAATTTAGAAGTTTAGCAAAGTAAGTAGATAAAAAACCAACATGTGAAAATCAATTAGAAAGCTTAATTCTAATAATATCAATTATAACTGCAAAAACAATAAAGGATCTAAGTAAAGATTATAACAGATATACAAGTCTTTTATGAAAATATTAAAATTTGAGAAACACTAAAGATCTGAATTGAGTATATTTTGAAGAGGAAGAGTTAATATAAAGATGCTCAATCTCCCAAAATTAATCTATAGACCAAAGCACAGCCAGTCAAAACACCAAAAGGATTTTTCTAAGACCCTGATCTACTGACTCTGACATGTGCACAGATTGACAAAGGCTCTAAAAGCCAAGATACTCCTGAAGAAGGAAACCAAGTCGTTAGGCTCGCACCACCAGGGTTCAGGCTTAGAATCAAGCTGGAAGAGTGAACGCAGTGTGGCATGACAATAAGAAGGGACAAAACCATCCAAGGAACATCTGTTTTGAGACCCCAAAACAGATACCCTGCAGGGTCAGAGAGAGGAGGCACCATTCCACCAATGAGGCAGAAGCAAATGCTTACCTATGTTAAAAAGAATTGAGTTTCCACTCCATACCACAAACAAAAATTAGGTACAAGTGGACAAAATATTTGTATATGAGAAGGAAAACTGATACTTTCATCAGAAAATAAAGAATGGTATTTTTATGACTGGAAATAAGGAAGAGCTTTTGAAATAAGACACAAAATGTTAATAGTATAAAGGAAAAGAATCATAAATTCAGTTACATTCAACCACACTGAAATTAAGGACTCTTGTCCAACAAAAGATACTATAAAGAAAAGTGAAACAGTGAGTCACAAACTGGGAGAAGATAACTGGTAATCCATATAATTGACAAAGGATTGGTGCCCAGAATATATAAAATATTCCTAAAAGTCAATTAAAAAGACAACCCAAGAAAAATAGAAGCAAAAGGGTATGAAAAGGTACTTCACAAAAAGAGGACTCACAAATGGTGATTTAACACGGTGAAAGATGCTCAACCTGGTAATTAGAGAAATGCAAATGAACATCACAGGACATATTATTCTGTACCCAGTAGGTCTGCAAAATTACAAAGCTGTGTTAGAATTCCACATTTTGGTAACTGATAGGAGTCTGCTCTGGTTTGAACACTTTTATAAACCGCTAACTACCTTATAACACTGAACACAGACAGGACCTGCGATCCAATGATCCTAAACTTGAGTTTACCTCAAGGAGAAACTCCTACATATACCCTAGGAGCAACATATAAGCATGACCACAGCCGCCCTGGGTGACAGCAAAGAACAGGGAACAAATAAGGTCACCAGAACACTGGTAGTCAGATCAACTAAACAGTGGTACAGCCACAAGGTGAAACATTCTGATGCACAGATGAATGAGCTACAGCTACACACAACAACTTAAAAGAGACGCAGAAATGTATTCTGAACAGAACACTCATACAACAGAATACCCTTATAAAGACACATGCAAAACAAAACGGTATCTTATTGAGGAATACAGACTTATTCGGTAAAACTGTAGAAATTTAAAAAGCAAGACAAGATTCAGAATAGTGATAAGCTGGGGTGGGAGAGCAGGTAAGTCAGGGGCAGGATAGAGAGAAGCACACAGATGAATTCCACAATCTCATACTAGTGACATTCAAGTTAAGCTAGTGGTGGTGTAACAGGTGTCCTGCTTCGTATGTTTACTTCATATTTAAAATTATATCTCACATGTTCCTTATTATGTATCAAACAATATTAAAAAGGAAAAAGAGGAAAGAATGAGGGAGGAAGGGAAAGGAAAAAGAAAAGAGAAAGCAAAGGAAAGTAAAACTGGATAAGATATGGAAGACCAAAGTAATACAGTGAAGGACCTGGAAGTCAAAATTCCATAAAATGGAAAACTGACTTAACCTGGAAATAGTCAAACAATGATTAGCAAAGAGCAATAAATACTTTTGTTAGAAGCTAAATATGATGTTAAGAGAAAATCTCAAAACCTCAATCATTTGAGAGTAATAACCAGGCTAGTCTCCTGTTGCATACAGCATATATTTTCTTTAAACTTATATGTAACCCCCCAAATTTGTGAGTGAACCCATTTTCCCATTTACTTCCATTGCAACTCCAGAGATGTGGTACCTCTGGACAACCTCGGCCCTCACAGTTAATAGAAGCCACACTTGAAAATGAACTGCTCATTCTGGGGCACATTTTGCCACCATGGAGGGATGCAGTTATAGGCATTTAAGTTCTTCACTTTCATACAGATACCCGTGAGGACATGGTCAAATATCCAGGCAACCCATACATCCTTGCTCACTTATTTAGATCACACATTTATTCTCATTTCCTCAGTCTTCTCAAGGCTGTAGGAAGTTCAGTCTCAAACAACAAGACTAGTCCTACTGGTGTGCTAAATGATTTCTACTGGTGTGCTTAATGATTTCTACTGGTGTGCTTAATGATTTCTACTGGTGTGCTAAATGATCTCTACCAGCTGCCAAAGGGGACCAGGACAAAGATCAGCCCTCGTTGATTCATTTGGCAAATGCAGAGCTACAAGGCGCCCTCTAAATGGGGGGTGGGGGAGGGGCACAGGGACCTGTGAGACGTCATCCCATGTGATGCAGAGCAGGGAAAGAGGAAGAAGCCGAGCATAAGCTGGCTGCTGACCTGCCTCTCCCGAAATGTCGACCCTCAGGCTCCTATCAAGATCTGGCTTGAGACAAGCACCACCCGAGAAGGAGCTGCCATGCCTTCAACCCTCTCTTGACCATTAAGTTCTACACCTGCATCAAATAAGGTCACCAGAACACCACACACCTGGACTATAATTCTTGGTTCTCTAAAAACCCACGATCCACTCTCAGCTTTTACTGAGAATTCAAACAAAACAAAAGAGTCACACAAAAACCATTCCTGTATTTGTTTAACAAAAAAAGCCAACATTAAGTTGCTGAACACCCCTTATTAAACTGTTAGGACAAATTCTTCTGGGAAAAGGCTTATCTCCAGTTAATAAATTATACTGACCTGCTAATTACCCAGTAAGAGCCTGACAGCGCATCCTGATTCCTTCAGTGCCATGGCTGCACAGGTGCAAAGCTACATTTTACTGGTACTTGCCTTAGCTCTCCTGGCACAATCAATTTTCCTGGTGGGTACATGGTTCTCCGGCAACCACCCAGTACCATCAAGAACCAAAAAACAAACAGGAAAGCCCTCTGTCAGCCAAAATAGCTGTCCTGAAGCCTGCGTCCTAAAGTGTATGCACTGGATGCAAAGTAGCCAGAACCAGACACTCAAGTCAGGGTGAGGCCACAGCTTGGCCAGTCGGCAGAGTTCACAGTGCCGCTGGCTGCTTACTGACCAGATAAAACCTCTCAGACTTCACCTGGACTTAACGTCTCCGCTAAAACACAACTTAATTCTAGCAGTTAGAGTCTTAACAAGAAAAGAGAGAAAACAAAGTATAAGATACTAGAGCCCAAAAATACAGGGAAGGAAACACTATGAGTTTAATGACCAAAAGACATACAGGAAATGCAATAACTGCAAATAGATTTGGTAAAAATGTGCCTTACTTTAGAAGATAAGTTTAACTTTCTTTTTTAACTCAGTTTCAGTAAAAACAAAACAAAATAAAAACACCCAACTACCTACCTATAGCAAGTTCAAGTAGAATCAAGAACTTGTATATGTTTTTGAAATTTCTCATCCTTTGAAATTTATGATAGGCCACAATGAGCAAGATAAACATTTTTAAAAGTAGTTGATGAAGCTTTTCACTTTTTCCTGCTAGTAAAAAGTTTGGTGTTGGGCACAGAGGATTTTTTGAAATTTGAGCCACCTCAGTGCCTTTTAAGCCAAACTGCTGTTTATTCTGTTAATATAGTTTCATTAGAAACTCTGCGGAGAACTGAGCTTCTGGCCAGAAGAACCAAACCTAGGCTGTTATTTTAAACTAAAACAAAATAAAATATATGAAGCAAGTTTCTGAAACTCTGGGCAAGGGGCACCCAGGACTATGATCCCTGGAGATAAGGTGAGCCCTACAACTGACCCGCCAATGCCACAAGGCAGCTGCCAGGCAGACCAAGGAAGAACCCAAAGTAACTTCACCAGTCTCATTAAAGTTGAGGGAACAGATCAGAATTCAGAATTAGAGCTCCAGAAATCTGCAAAAGAGACTTCTTTGATTTTCTGGCTACCTACAAAGCTACCTGCTTGAAAAGAAAACAGCTGAGATCAAGGAAAGAGTCATCCAAAAGCAGCTGGTTGAAAAACTCCAGAACTCATACAGAGTAGGGAACAGTCCATGTTCTCATCAATTAGAGCAGAAAGATCTTCAATGTAATATTCACCAATTAAAGACCTCAGAAGGGTATATACCTTTACAGGAGGATTAATTATACCTTGTCTAAAACCTGTTGTGAAATCACACTAACAATGCTTAAAGGCAAGTTTCAAAAGGGTCCAATTGATTCCAAGTAATTGAGCTGCACCAGAACAAACACCAAAACTCTTTTAAAAAATACAACATAATCTAGCATTCAACAAAAAAATCCATGATGTCCAGCATCCAGTTTAAAACTAACATTCATAAAAGAGGCAGGGAAATATACCTCACAGCCAGAAGGAAAGTCATTTAACAGAACCAAATCCAGAAATGGCAGAGATATTAAACAAAGAGATGAGGATGTTAAAATAGACATTATAAATATGTTCCATATGTTGAAGAAAGTAAAGAAAACATGAGCATGATGAGACAAATGGAAGACATAAAAAAGACCCAAATGGAATTTCTACAGATGAAATATACAGTATCTAAAATGAAAAACACAATTCATAGGATTAATAGATTAGGTACAGCAGAAGAAAACAATGAGTAAACATGGTGACATAGCATTTTGGAAACTAGGCACAGAAAGAAAAAAATACTGAAAAACAATGGTCATAGTATAAGCGAGATAGGGACGAAAACAAATCGTCTAAGACACATCTTATTTGAGTTTCAGAAAAAGGAAAGAGAGTAGGCCATAATGGCTCAGAAGGCAGAGTTCTTGTCTGCCATGCCAGTGAGCTGGGTTCAATTCCTGGTGCCTGCCCATGTTAAAAAAAAAAAAAAAAAGGATTCAGAAAAGTATTTCAGGAAATACTGATTTTTTTTCAAGTTTGTTGAAAAATCAATAATCACAGATTCATGAGGCTCAATGAACCCAAAGAGAATAAACATAAAGAAAACTATACCATGACACACCACAATCAAAAAGCCAAAAACAGCCATAAAGACAAAAATAAGCAAATTAATAAGAATGACAGCAAGTTGATCACCTGTAACTATGCAAGCGAGGTCACAATGGAACAACAGTTTAAACTACTGAAAGAAAGCAAAATTGTAAACCTGAAATTCTAAAGACATCAAAATATCCTTCAAAAATGAAAATGCAATAAAGAATTTTAAAAAGGAAAGGAAAGAAAGAAAGAAGGAATGAAGGAAAGAGAGAGGAAGGAAGGAAGGAAGGGAAGGAGGGAGGTAGGGAGGGAGGGAGGAAGGGAGAAAGGCATTTCATACACCAGCAGACCTCAAGAAATTTTAGTGAAAAATTTTCAGGAGTAAAAAAATGACACAGGATCAAAATTTGGATCTGCACAAAGGGATGTGGAGCAATAATGAAAAAAATCAGAGAGAGCTGACAAGCCAAATCAGATAAAATCTTAGAATAAAAAAAAAGTACTCCAAAGAAGGTACAGAAAAAGGAGGAAAAGGACACAAGAACAGATGGGATGAATAGAAAACAAATAGAAATATGGTATAATTAAACTTACATATACTGATCATTACCTGAAAAGTAAAAGGTCTAAACACCTCCAATTTTTAAAAAAGACATGGTCAGATTAGATTTAAAAGAAAAAAAACCCAACTTAAGCTGTCTACAAAAAACATACTTAAAATATAACAAAGATAGGCTAAAAGTAAAAGAATAGGAAAACATTTAGCATATAAACAGAATCAAAAGAAAACTGGGAGGGGGAGAAGATGGCGGCTTAGTAAGACGCACGGATCTTAGTTCCTCCTCCAGAATAGCTACTAGGAGAGTAGAAATGATACAGAACAGCTCCCAGAGCCACGACAGAGATCAAAAAGACAGCGTACCCCATCCTGGAACGGCTGACTGGCTGAGAGAACCCGCTCTGGTGAGATTGCCAAGGGGCGCAGGCTTCACCGGGCGGAGCGGCAAGCGGCCGGAGTCCCTCCTTTCCCGCTTCCCGGGCCAGCTGGGAGAATTGGACAGGTGGTTCCCTCAAGCCGCGGTGGCTGGCGCCCACAACACGCGTGGCCCCCCGGACCAACTGAGAGAATTGGATCGGAAATCCCCAGTTCGCGGAGAACGGTGACGGGGGTAGGGCCCCTTCCAAACACGTGACTCCCCGGGAACGTGCACTCTCCCGGGCTGGTCGCGGTGGCTGACGCCCTCCCGCCGCGCTTGTTGACTCGGGCCGACTAGGAAATTCGGACGGGCGCTCTCCCAGGCTGCGGAGGCCGGCGACCCTCCCCGCGTTCGGACCCCAGGCCGGCTGGCACTCTTCCAAGCCGCTTCGGTTGGCGAACCTCTCCGATGGCGAGAGTTTTCCAAAGTTAAAGGACCCACAGCACCTTTTACTGGTGGGACCCGCAGACAAACGTGTGCCGCGAGCGCCACCTACTGGGCAGGATAAGAAAAAGAGAACCCAGAGATTTCACAGAAAAATCCTCCAAATTGTTCGGACCAACACCCAGGAAAATCTGACTAAATGCCCAGACACCAGCAAAAGATAACGGATCACGCTCAAAAAACTGAAAATATGGCCCAGTCAAAGGAACAAACCAATAGTTCAAATGAGATACAGGAGCTGAAACAACTAATGCTGAATATACGAACAGAAATGGAAAACCTCTTCAAAAACAAAATCGATAAATTGAGGGAGGACATGAAGAAGACATGGGCTGAACAAAAAGAAGAAATAGAAAAACTGAAAAAACAAATCACAGAACTTATGGAGGTGAATGATAAAGTAGAAAAGATGGAAAAAACAATGGATACCTACAATGATAGATTTAAAGAGACAGAAGATAGAATTAGTGATTTGGAGGATGGAACACCTGAATTCCAAAAAGAAACAGAAACTATCAGGAAAAGAATGGAAAAAATTTGAACAGGGTATCAGGGAACTCAAGGACAATATGAACCGCACAAATATACGTGCTGTGGGTGTCCCAGAAGGAGAAGAAAAGGGAAAAGGAGGAGAAAAACTAATGGAAGAAATTATCACTGAAAATTTCCCAACTCTTATGAAAGACCTAAAATTACAGATCCAAGAAGTGCAGCGCACCCCAAAGAGATTAGACCCAAATACGCGTTCTCCAAGACACTTACTAGTTAGAATGTCAGAGGTCAAAGAGAAAGAGAGGATCTTGAAAGCAGCAAGAGAAAAACAATCCATCACATACAAGGGAAACCCAATAAGACTATGTGTAGATTTCTCAGCAGAAACCATGGAGGCTAGAAGACAGTGGGATGATATATTTAAATTACTAGAAGAGAAAAACTGCCAACCAAGACTCCTATATCCAGCAAAATTATCCTTCAAAAATGAGGGAGAAATTAAAACATTCTCATACAAAAAGTCACTGAGAGAATTTGTGACCAAGAGACCAGCTCTGCAAGAAATACTAAAGGGAGCACTAGAGTCAGATACGAAAAGACAGAAGAGAGAGGTATGGAGAAGAGTGTAGAAAGAAGGAAAGTCAGATATGATATATAAAATACAAAAGGCAAAATGTAAGAGGAAAATATTATCTAAACAGTAATAACACTAAATGTTAATGGACTGAATTCCCCAATCAAAAGACAGAGACTGGCAGAATGGATTAAAAAACAGGATCCTTCTATATGCTGTCTACAGGAAACACATCTTAGACCCAAAGGTAAACATAGGTTGAAAGTGAAAGATTGGGAAAAGATATTTCATGCAAATAACAACCAGAAAAGAGCAGGAGTGGCTATACTAATATCCAACAAGTTAGACTTCAAATGTAAAAAAGTTAAAAAACACAAAGAAGGACACTATATACTAATAAAAGGAACAATTAAACAAGAAAACATAACAATCATAAATATTTATGCACCGAATCAGAACGCCCCAAAATACGTGAGGAATACACTGCAAACACTGAAAAGGGAAATAGACATATATACCATAATAGTTGGAGACTTCAATTCACCACTCTCATCAATGGACAGAACATCTAGACAGAGGATCAATAAAGAAATAGAGAATCTGAATATTACTATAAATGAGCTAGACTTAACAGACATTTATAGGACATTACACCCCACAACAGCAGGATACACCTTTTTCTCAAGTGCTCATGGATCATTCTCAAAGATAGACCATATGCTGGGTCACAAAGCAAGTCTTAACAAATTTAAAAACATTGAAATCATACACAACACTTTCTCAGATCATAAAGGAATGAAGTTGGAAATCAATAATAGGCAGAGTGCCAGAAAATTCACAAATACGTGGAGGCTCAACAACACACTCTTAAACAACGAGTGGGTCAAAGAAGAAATTGCAAGAGAAATTAGTAAATACGCTCGAGGCGAATGAAAATGAAAACATAACATACCAAAACTTATGGGACGCAGCAAAGGCAGTGCTAAGAGGGAAATTTATTGCCCTAAATGCCTATATCAGAAAAGAAGAAAAGGCAAAAATGCAGGAATTAACTGTCCACTTGGAAGAACTGGAGAAAGAACAGCAAACTAATCCCAAAGCAAGCAAAAGGAAAGAAATAACAAAGATTAGAGCAGAAATAAATGAAATTGAAAACATGAAAACAATAGATAAAATCAATAAGACCAGAAGTTGGTTCTATGAGAAAATCAATAAGATTGATGGGCCCTTAGCAAGATTGACAAAAAGAAGAAGAGAGAGGATACAAATAAATAAGATCAGAAATGGAAGAGGAGACATAACTACTGACCTCACAGAAATAAAAGAGGTAATAACAGGATACTATGAACAACTTTACGCTAATAAATACAACAATTTAGAGGAAATGGATGGGTTCCTGGAAAGACATGAACAACCAACTTTGACTCAAGAAGAAATAAATGACCTCCACAAACCAATGACAAGTAAAGAAATTGAATTAGTCATTCAAAAGCTTCCTAAAAAGAAAAGTCCAGGATCAGACGGCTTCACATGTGAATTCTACCAAACATTCCAGAAAGAATTAGTGTCAACTCTCCTCAAACTCTTCAAAAAAATCGAAATGGAGGGAAAACACCTAATTCATTCTATGAAGCCAACATCACCCTCATACCAAAACCAGGCAAAGATATTACAAAAAAAGAAAACTATAGACCAATCTCTCTAATGAATATAGATGCAAAAATCCTCAATAAAATCCTAGCAAATCGTATCCAACAACACATTAAAAGAATTATACACCATGACCAAGTAGGATTCATCCCAGGTATGCAAGGATGGTTCAACATAAGAAAATCAATTAATGTAATACACCATATCAACAAATCAAAGCAGAAAAATCACATGATCATCTCAATTGATGCAGAGAAGGCATTTGACAAGATTCAACATCCTTTCCTGTTGAAAACACTTCAAAAGATAGGAATACAAGGGAATTTCCTTAAAATGATAGAGGGAATATATGAAAAACCCACAGTAATATCATCCTCAATGGGGAAAAATTGAAAACTTTCCCCCTAAGATCAGGAACAAGACAAGGATGTCCACTATCACCACTATTATTCAACATTGTATTGGAGGTTCTAGCCAGAGCAATTAGACAAGGAAAAGAAATACAAGGCATCAAAATTGGAAAGGAAGAAGTAAAACTATCACTGTTTGCAGACGATATGATACTATACGTCGAAAACCCGGAAAAATCCACAACAAAACTACTAGAGCTAATAAATGAGTACAGCAAAGTAGCAGGTTACAAGATCAACATTCAAAAATCTGTAGCATTTCTATACACTAGCAATGAACAAGCAGAGGGGGAAATCAAGAAACGAATCCCATTTACAATTGCAACTAAAAGAATAAAATACCTAGGAATAAATTTAACTAAAGAGACAAAAAACCTATATAAAGAAAACTACAAAAAACTGTTATAAGAAATCACAGGAGACCTAAATAGATGGAAGGGCATACCGTGTTCATGGATTGGAAGACTAAATATAGTTAAGATGTCAATCCTACCTAAATTGATCTACAGATTCAATGCAATACCAATCAAAATCCCAACAACTTATTTTTCAGAAATAGAAAAACCAATAAGCAAATTTATCTGGAAGGGCAGGGTGCCCCAAATTGCTAAAAACATCTTGAGGAAAAAAAACGAAGCTGGAGGTCTCGCGCTGCCTGACTTTAAGGCATATTATGAAGCCACAGTGGTCAAAACAGCATGGTATTGGCATAAAGATAGATATATCGACCAATGGAATTGAATAGAGTGCTCAGATATAGACCCTCTCATCTATGGACATTTGATGTTTGATAAGGCAGTCAAGCCAACTCACCTGGGACAGAAAAGTCTCTTCAATAAATGGTGCCTAGAGAACTGGATATCCATATGCAAAAGAATGAAAGAAAACCCATATCTCACACCCTATACAAAAGTTAACTCAAAATGGATCAAAGATCTAAACATTAGGTCTAAGACCATAAAACAGTTAGAGGAAAATGTTGGGAGATATCTTATGGATCTTACAACTGGAGGCGGTTTTATGGACCTTAAACCTAAAGCAAGAACACTGAAGAAGGAAATAAATAAATGGGAGCTCCTCAAAATTAAACACTTTTGTGCATCAAAGAACTTCATCAAGAAAGTAGAAAGACAGCCTACACAATGGGAGACAATATTTGGAAATGACATATCAGATAAAGGTCTAGTATCCAGAATTGATAAAGAGATTGTTCAACTCAACAACAAAAAGACAGCCAACCCAATTACAAAATGGGAAAAAGACTTGAACAGACACTTATCAGAAGAGGAAATACAAATGGCCAAAAGGCACATGAAGAGATGCTCAATGTCCCTGGTCATTAGAGAAATGCAAATCAAAACCACAATGAGATATCATCTCACACCCACCGGAATGGCCATTATCAACAAAACAGAAAATGACAAGTGCTGGAGAGGATGCGGAGAAAGAGGCACACTTATCCACTGTTGGTGGGAATGTCAAATGGTGCAACCACTGTGGAAGGCACTTTGGCGGTTCCTCAAAGAGCTGAATATAGAATTGTCATACGACCCAGCAATACCATTGCTGGGAATCTACTCAAAGGACTTAAGGGCAAAGACACAAACGGACATTTGCACACCAATGTTTATAGCAGCGTTATTTACAATTGCAAAGAGATGGAAACAGCCAAAATGTCCATCAACAGACGAGTGGCTAAACAAACTGCGGTATATACATATGATGGAATATTATGCAGCTTTAAGACAGGATAAACTTATGAAGCATGTAATAACATGGATGGACCTAGAGAACATTATGCTGAGTGAGTCTAGCCAAAAACTAAAGGACAAATACTGTATGGTGTCACTGATGTGAACCGACATTCGAGAATAAACTTGGAATATGTCATTGGTAACAGAGTCCAGCAGGAGTTAGAAACGAGGTAAGATAATGGGTAATTGGAGCTGAAGGGATACAGACTGTGCAACAGGACTAGATACAAAAACTCAAAAATGGACAGCACAATAATACCTAATTGTAAAGTAATCATGTTAAAACACTGAATGAAGCAGCATCTGAGCTATAGGTTTTTGTTTTTTGTTTTTTGTTTGTTTGTTTTTTGTTTTTTTTTGTTTTTGTCTGTCTGGTTATTTATTTGTCTTTTTTTTTACTATTGTTATTACTTTTATTTTTTTTTCTCTATATTAACATTCTATATCTTTTTCTGTTGTGTTGCTAGTTCTTCTAAACCGATGCAAATGTACTAAGAAACAATGATCATGCACCTATGTGATGATGTTAAGAATTACTGATTTCATATGTAGAATGGTATGATTTCTAAATGTTGGGTTAATTTTTTTTTCTTTTTTTCCCTTTAATTAATAAAAAAAAAGAAAACTGGACTGGCTTTTGTAATATCAAAGTAATTTCGAAGTAAGGCATATTACCAAGGTTAAATGCTACACTTCATAGGCCTACAGGGGTTAATTCACCAAGAGGATATAAGAATTCTAAATGTATATGTACCTAATAAGAGTAAGAAACAGATGAAACAAGAATAGAACCAAAAGGGGAAAACAGCAAATCTATAATGAGTGTTGGTAATTTCAACACCTCTGTCATGGTTGGGGACACGTGTCAACTTGGCCAAGTTGTGGTACCTGTTTATCTGATTGGGCAAGTGCTGGCCTGTCTGTTGCAATGAGGACATTTCATAGGATTAGATCATGATCATGTCAGCTGCATCCACAGCTGATTCCATTTGTAATCAGCCAAACGGGAGTGTCTTCTACAATTAGTGATGCTTAATCTAATCATGGGAAGCCTTTTAAGGAGGACTCAGAGGAGACAGGTCCCATTCCTGCTTTGGCTAGTGAGCCTCTCCTGTGGAGTTCATCCAGACCATCCGTCGAAGTTGTCAGCTTCACAGCCTGTCCTGTGGAGTTTGGACTCTGCATTCCTGCAGTTACGTGAGATACTTTTACAAATTTTATATTTGCAAGTGTTCCCTGTTGATTCTGTTTCTCTAGAGAACCTTAAAACATCTTGGTACCAGGAGTGGTTCTTAAGAAACAGAATCTTAAAAATGGGTTTTTATGAATGGTTTTCTACTCTGACTGGACTCAGAGACACTAAGGACTCTGATTCCCGTAATCAGAATGACACTCCCAATCCATGGAGTGAGTTGGCAAAGGAGATAGTCAAAATATCATCATTCGATTCTCCTAATGCTTTGCTTGTATGGAGCCAGACTCTGGGGGATAATGTTTTTGACACCTTAGAGTTTTGTAGAAATAAGAGTTATAGAGATGTTGGTTGGTTGTTGTTAGGTACACTGGCTATTAAGGGGTGAAAGGGATGGGCTTAAGACTTCAAACAAGAAGCTTAAGCGCCGTCTGAAAGATGCAGACATTTCTATGAGTATCCTGAAGGAAAATTTTATTTCCTGTAGCCGTAGACTTGAGATCTCTGAAAATCAGACTCAGAATCTTATTATTAGAGTAGCAACTTCACAACGTAAACTGAAATCTCAGTCTTGCATGGTGTCTGCCATTAAAGTGAGGGCATTGTATGGAAAGGAGTGGGACCCTGAAAAATGGGATGGTGACATATGGATTGATAATGATGTCGATGGAGAGATTGAAACCTTACGTTATGCTGAGTCTTCTCTAGATAACCGTGTAATAGTCTTCCCTGAGGACATAACTGCCCCACCTCCAGACTGCCTTGAGGAATTGGCCACCCAACCTCCTCCTGAAGGGATTAGCCCTAGAGTGATTATTCCTGTTTCACCAGATGAAACTGCAAATGAAGGCCCTGAAGCAAATGGCTTGGAAGATATTTCTAATTCTTTTCATGACCCACCCCCACTACCCCTCATTTCTTCCAGACCTATAACTACACTAAAGTTCCAACAGGCCCCTAAAGGTGAGGTACAAAGTATCACACATAAGGAGGTATGTTATAATCCAAAAGAATTGTGTGAGTTTTACAATTTATATAGACAGAAATCAGGGGAATATGTGGCAATGGATTTTAAGAGTGTGGGATAATGGTGGGAGGAATATAAGGCTGGATCAGGCTGAATTTATTGATATGGGCCCACTAAGCAGAGATTCTGCATTCAATGTTATAGCTCGAGCGGTTAGAAAAGGTGTTAACAGTTTGTTTGGATGGTTGGTTGAAACATGGATCAAAAGGTGGCCAACATTACCTAAGGCTGAAATACCAGAACTGCCCTGGTATAATGCAGATGAGGAGATCCAGAGCCTCAGAGAGACTGGAATGTTAGAGTGGATTTATCATGCAAAGCCTGCTCTTACACCCCAGGAATGTCCAGAGGATGCACCTTTTACCAGAACAGTGAGAAATAAATTTGTGAGACTAGCGCCATCATCCCTCAAGAGCTCTGTGGTTGCACTTCTCTGTAGGTCAGATATTACTGTAGGAACTGCTGTCACTGAGCTGGAATCCTTAAACACAATGGGGATGACAGCATCCCAAGTTGGCAGAAGCCAAGTGGTAGCACTTAATCACCAAAGACAGGGTAGACATGGCTATTATAACAGACAGCAAACTCAAAAGAGGCGTCAAATTTATATGACACACAGAGATTTGTGGCATTGGCTAGTAAATCATGGGGTACCTAGAAATACAATAGAAGGGCAGTCTACTAAATTCTTGTTGGAGCTGTATAAACAAAAGTGTTCTAGGTCAAGTGAACAGAAGTCTAACCTGAATTACAAAAACACAGAGTCACGGCCCCTTAATCAATTTCCAGACTCGAAACAGTTTACAGACCCAGAACCCCTTGAATGAAAGGAGGGCCAGGTACCTTTGGGGGAGAAACCTGTTATACTGCCACAAATTTATGCTGTTAATCTTCCTCCAAGTCTTCCCCAAGGAGACCGACGGCCCATGACCAGGGTAACTGTGCAGTGGCGAAAAGGAAATGATCAGATATTTCGGGGATTATTAGACACTGGTTCAGAAGTGACATTAATTCCAGGGGACCCAACATGTCACTGTGGACCACCAGTCAGAGTGGGGCCTTATGGTGGCCAGGTGATCAATGGAGTTTTAGCTCAGGTCCATCTCACAGTGGGTCCAGTGGGCCCCCGGACCCATCCTGCAGTTATTTCCCTAGTTCCGGAATGTATAATTGGCATAGACATACTGAGAAACTGGCAGAATCCCCACGTTGTTTCTCTAACTCGTGCAGTGAGGGCTATTATGGTGGGAAAGGCCAAGTGGAAGCCACTAGAACTGCCCCTACCAAGCAAAATAGTAAATCAGAAGCAATACAGGATTCCTGGAGGGATTGCAGAGATTACTGCCACTCTTAAGTACTTGAAAGATACAGGGGTGGTGATTCCCACAACATCCCTGTTCAACTCTCCTATTCGGCCTGTGCAGAAAACAGATGGGTCTTGGAGAATGACAGTGGATTATCGTAAGCTCAACCAGGTGGTAACTCCAATTGCAGCTGCTGTTCCAGATGTGGTATCATTGCTTGAGCAAATCAATACATCCCGTGGTACCTGCTATGCAGCTGTTGATCTGGCAAATGCTTTTTTCTCAATAGCTATTAGTAAGGACCACCAGAAACAGTTTGCTTTCAGCTGGCAAGGTCAGCAATATACTTTCAATGTCCTACCTCAGGGGTATATCAACTCTCCAGCCCTATGTCATAATCTTGCTCGCAGAGACCTTGATTGTTTCTGCCTCCCACAAGACATCACACTGGTCCATTATATTGATGATATCATGTTGATTGGACCTAGTGAGCAAGAAGTAGCTACTCTAGATTTACTGGTAAGGCATTTGCGTGTCAGAGGATGGGAGATAAATCCAACAAAAATACAGGGGCCTTCCACCTCAGTAAAATTTCTAGGTGTCCAGTGGTATGAAGCATGTTGAGATATCCCTTCTAAGGTAAAGGATAAGTTGCTGCATCTAGCCCCTCCCACAACCAAAAAAGAGGCACAACGCCTAGTTGGTCTTTTTGGATTTTGGTGACAACATATTCCTCATTTGGGTGTGCTACTCCAGCCCATTTATCGAGTAACCAGAAAGGCTGCTAATTTTGAGTGGGGACCTGAGCAAGAGGAGGCTCTGTGACAGGTCCAGGCTGCTGTACAAGCTGCTCTGCCGCTTGGGCCGTATGATCCAGCAGATCCAATGGTGCTGGAAGTGTCAGTGGCAAATAGAGATGCTGTCTGGAGCCTTTGGCAGGCCCCTATAAGAGAATCACAATGCAGACCCTTAGGATTTGGAGCAACGCCTTACCATCTGCTGCAGATAACTACTCTCCTTTTGAGAAACAGCTTTTGGCCTGCTACTGGGCCTTAGTAGAGACTGAATGCTTAACCATGGGCCACCAAGTTACCATGAGACCTGAGTTGCCTATCATGAGTTGGGTGTTGTCTGACCCACCAAGCCATAAAGTTGGGCGTGCACAGCAGCACTCTATTGTAAAATAGAAATGGTATATACGAGATAGAGTCAGAGCAGGTCCTGAAGGCACAAGTAATTACATGAACAAGTGGCACAAATGCCCATGGTTTCCACTCCTGCCACATTACCTTTTCTTTCCCAGACCAGAGCTATGGCCTCTTGGGGAGTTCCTTACAGTGAATTGACTGAGGAAGAGAAAACTCGGGCCTGGTTTACAGATGGTTCAGCACGATATGCAGGCACCACCCGAAAGTGGACAGCTGCAGCATTACAACCCCTATCTGGGGTGTCCTTGAAGGACAGTGGTGAGGAGAAATCCTCCCAGTGGGTAGAACTTCGAGCAGTGCACCTGGTTGTTCATTTTGCTTGGAAGGAAAACTGGCCAGAGGTGCATTTGTATACTGACTCATGGGCTGCTGCTAATGGTTTGGCTGGATGGTCAGGGACTTGGAAAGACCATAATTGGAAAATTGGTGACAAAGAGGTCTGGGGAAGAAGTATGTGTATAGACCTTTCTGAGTGGGCTAAAAACATGAAGATATTTGTGTCCCATGTGAATGCACACCAGAGGGTGGCTTCAGCAGAGGAAGATTTTAATAATCAAGTGGATAAGATGACCCATTCTGTGGATACAAGTCAGCCTCTTTCTCCAGCAACTCCTGTCATTACCCAATGGGCTCATGAACAAAGTGGTCATGGTGGTAGGGATGGGGTTAGGCATGGGCTCAGCAACATGGACCTCCACTCACCCAGGCTGACCTGGCTATAGCCACTGCTGAGTGCCCAATCTGCCAGCCGCTGAGCCCCATACTCACCCCCCGATACGGCACCATTCCCCGAGGTGACCAGTCAGCTACATGGTGGCAGGTTGATTACACTGGACCACTCCCTTCATGGAAGGGGCAGCGATTTGTTCTAACTGGAATGGACACATACTCTGGATATGGGTTTGCTTTCCCTGCACACAATGCTTCTGCCAAAACTACCATCCGTGGGCTTACAGAATGCTTTATCCATCGTCATGGTATTCCACATAGCATTGCTTCTGATCAAGGAACACACTTCACAGCAAATGAAGTGCGGGAATGGGCACATGCTCATGGAATTCTCTGGTCTTACCATGTTCCCCATCATCCAGAAGCAGCTGGATTGATAGAATGGTGGAATGGCCTTTTGAAAACTCAATTACGGTGCCAACTAGGTGGCAATACCTTGAAAGGCTGGGGTAATGCTCTCCAGGAAGCTGTATATGCTCTGAATCAGCGTGTCTGCTGTATGGTGCTGTTTCTCCCATAGCCAGGATCCATGGGTCCAGGAACCAAGGGGTGGAAATGGGTGTGGTACCACTAGGAAAATTTTTGCTTCCTGCCCCTGCGACCCTATGTTCTGCTGATCTACAGGTTTTAGTTCCAAAATGGTGTGTGCTTCCTCCAGGAGAAACAACGATACTACTGAACTGGAAGTTAAGACTGCCACCTGGTCACTTTGGGCTACTTATGCCCCTGAATCAACAAGCCAAGAAGGGGATTACATTATTGTCTGGGGTAACTGACCCTGACTATCAGAAGGAAGTAGGACTGCAACTACATAATGGAGGTAAAGAAGAATTTTCTTGGAATATAGGAGATCCCCTATGGCGTCTTTTAGTACTACCATGCCCTATGATTAAAATCAATGGAAAACTGCAACAACGCAATCCAGGCAGGACTACGTAGTGGCTCTGAAACTTCAGGGATGGTTTGGGTAACCCCACCAGGCAAAGAACCACGGCCAGCTGATGTGCTTGCCGAGTGTAAAGGGAACATGGAATGAGTAGTGGAAGAAGGTAGTGATAAATACGAACTTCGACCACGTGATCAGTTACAGAAATGAGGACTGTAATGCTGTTTTATTTATGTTATACTATTTAAGTTGTAAGACATCAAGTTTAAGAATGAATGTTGCGCAAGGACTTGCACTCTATTCTGGAGAGATTTAATGTATTTCCAGTATATGCAGGACAACTGAGTATTGTCAGGTAAAAGGAAAAAATGTGTGCTTTATTGCTTTCATTTGGAAATTAAGTATGGTTTAAGGTGATATATGTATGGCTGCCAAGTTGACAACAGGTGGACTGTCATGGCTGGGGACACGTGTCAACTTGGCCAAGTTGTGGTACCTGTTTATCTGATTGGGCAAGTGCTGGCCTGTCTGTTGCAATGAGGACATTTCATAGGATTAGATCATGATCATGTCAGCTGCATCCACAGCTGATTTCATTTGTAATCAGCCAAAGGGGAGTGTCTTCTACAATTAGTGATACTTAATCTAATCATGGGAAACCTTTTAAGGAGGACTCAGAGGAGACAGGTCTCATTCCTGCTTCGGCTAGTGAGCTTCTCCTGTGGAGATCATCCAGACCATCCATCAGAGTCATCGGCTTCACAACCTGCCCTGTGGATTTTGGACTCTGCGTTCCTGCAGGCACGTGAGACACTTTTATAAATTTTATATTTGCAAGTGTTCCCTGTTGATTCTGTTTCTCTAGAGAACCCTAAATAATACAACCCCTCACCTAATAATTTATAGAACAAGGAGTCAGAAATCATTAGGGATACAGAAGACCTACACACTCACAACCAACCTGATCTAACTGACATTTAAAAAGCACACACCCAAGAACAACGGAGCATACATTCTTTTAAAATGCACGTAAACAGTCTCCCAAGATAGACCATCAAATATCACTCAATACATTTAGGAGGACTGAAATCATAAAAAGTATGTCCTATGACCACAAGGTAATTGAACTAGAGAGCAATAACAAAGACACAAGGGAGATCCCCAAATATTTCAATATGAAATGACATACTTCTGAATAACCCAAGCATCAGAGAAGAAATCACAAGGGAAATTTAAAAATCACTGCACTGACTGAAAATGAAAATCCAACCTGTCAATCTATGGATGCAGCTAAAGCAGTGCTTAGAGGACATTTTTAGCATCAAATGCTCATATAAGAACACAGGCCTCAATTCAATGATCTAAGTTTCCATTTTAAGAAACTACCCAAAAAAAAAAAAGGCAAATAAAACCAAATTCAGCAGAAGGAAATAATAAAAACAAGGCAGAAATCAATGAAATTTTAAAAAATGAAAAAGAAAAATCAGTAACAAAAGTTGGTTCTTTGAAAAGAAAAGAAAATTGATAAACTCTAGCCAGACTGATGAGGAAAAAAAGAGAGCAGACATAAATTACTAATAATAGGAATAACAGGAGGAACATGACTAAAATCCTGTAGATATTATGAAGATAATAAGGGAATACTGAAACAATTTTAGGCCAATATATTCAATAATTTAGATGAAATGATCAAATTTCTTGAAAAACACAAATCTCCAAAAAGTCACTCAGAAGAAAACTGACCTGAATAACCCTGTGTCTACTAAAGAACTTTAATTGGTGGTTAATATCCTTCCCACAAGGAAGCTCCACACCCAAATGACTTCGCAGATAAATCCTATTAAGCATTTAAAGAAGAAACAATACCAGTACTGTACACACGAATCCATTTTATGAATCTAATACTGTCCTGATACCAAAGCTAGAAAAAGACACTTAAAGAAAAGGTCAATATCCCTCATGGACATAGACATATAAATCCTCAAAGATATTAAACTGAATCCAGCAATATTTGAAAATAATAATACATGAAACCCAAGTAAGGATTATCCAGGAATGAAAAATTGATTTAACTTATGAAAATCAATCAATGTAATTCACTTATTGGCACTTCCAAGGGTATCTACAGAAACCTCCACCAGGCACCCCACTTAGCGGCATAGACCGATGGAGTTCCACGTAGTGGTGTAGACCGATGGCGTCCCTCTTAGTGATATAGACTGACCAAGAGAAAAACGCTGGAAGTGACCATGTATCCTTCACCACCACATACTCACAGCTTAGACAAAAAAGGGGTAAAAGCTAATGTCATTTAAGAATATCCTGATGAAATAACAAAAACCTGTTGATTTTTATCAAATTTCTGATTTTTTTTTATATTCTACAACCGAGAAGGTGTACGAAGCCCCGCTGCTGCACACCCAGAAGGGGCTGTCCTGCAGAAAAGTCCTTGTGAGAGGGTTCGAGTTTTCAACTGACTGACTCTTTCATACAACCCAAGTTTTACTTGTGAGAATAACTAACAAACTATGGTTGTTCAGACTGCATTACATTTCAGAGAGTTTCTCATAAAGGAACCAGGAGAACATGTTGCTGCAGATAAGACAATTGCTGCAATGGATAAATCAAGAGCTTTGCGTGGCAATTCGAAGTTTAGAAAATTTGTACCTACCACCTTGAGCCTGATGGCTTCCCAACACGAAGAGACTTTTCTGATGGGAACAGGGGTGATATTAACAAATATATGCTTTTTATTATGTTAGTAATATCAACATTCAGTAGATCTGGGTAAATCAGTGAACCAATCTTTATGAAAGGATCAATGAATGATGTTCCAAAATAATTCAAAGTTCAAGATAAACCCATTGACTTTTATGTAATGGAATACAAAAAGTTCACTGATAAGGTTTCAGGTTCCATATTGTAACTAACTTTTAAGAAATTACCAGTTAGCATGGGAACTTGGCATCAAGTTATGACTCAATGTGAGGTAGGAATGTATTCAGAATTATCTGGAAAACTGAAAATGCCCCTCCCTTCCCAACTCTGTATCTGTGTGAGGCCAGATTTTCTTGATGATCTCCCTCCAAAATAGGCTATCACAACAGACTGTATGCAGAAGTAAGTCCTAGCTGTTTTCTATTAATCCAGATATTAAAAAGGTATGCAAAAATATAAACCAAAGCCATACTTTTTTGTGGAAAACAGTTATTTTCTCTAAAAAATATTATTTATTTTAAAATGTAAAAGGTTTATTGTTGCCAAAATGAATTATTTTAATTCTCAATTTAACTTTCTAATGTATTAAGTATTGATAGCTATAATCTACATAACTTCTTCAGGATCCCCCCAAACTTTTAAGCATGTGAAAAGTCTAAGACCAAATGAGACCACTGTCCAGAGTCCTGGCCCCGCCCTACCTGCCACCTCTGCCCTTCTGGGGGGGCCTCCAGGAACCAACTCCACACCCACTAGCCTGTGGGAGGGAGAAGAGCACGCCTGCCTTCTCCATCACAGTCCAGACCCAGCCATGCAGGCATGAGGACGTTGGCTACCATCAGTGGAAAATACTCATTCTCTAATATTTTTTAAATGCTTTTCACAACCTCCACCTTTACCACCACCACCTGTCTAAACTTTTCTACAAAAAATTTGATTAAATCTCTCTAGGAGACTTCCTCATAAAGCTCCACTATAGAACTTATCACTACTTCAGCTTGGATTTGCAAATAAAAAAAAAATAATCCTTTGGCATAGCAAGTCAGTAAACGAATACAATTCCATAAGAAAACATTTAAAATACATCAGATTTTTGGTCAACATGAAAGACAAAAAAAAAAAAAAAATCAAGCAATCTATTCTAATTGGGTTCCCATGGTAACTGTGCAATTGGGTTTTTCAATATAACATCCCAAAGGCCCAATGCACACTTGTAAAATATACTTCAAACGGCCTGAATTGTTTTTACATTACAGCACTCCCAGGAAGATCAATTACTATACATCCCCACCCTAACTATTAGTGGCAGGAGATGTTAACACTATTTGCCATATTAGCATAAGTCACCTAAGGAACACTATATATCACAATAATTACATAAAACTAATCATACACTTCAGATTCCTCAAACATGTTCTGGGTAATAAACCGATACTGCTGTTGTCACAGGATTGTGTTTATGAAATGTAAGAAATCGAGCCCAATTCTACACCAAAACCATTATGTCTCTTTTATTGATTTCAGGGATAAACAGAATCAATCATTAATAATTACATTATAAGATAGCCCTCAAGGTTAATCATATTCTTAGAGACTCTCGCCATGGAATTAAACAAATATAGCTGTGCTAATAAATAAATGAATAAAAAATAACTGAGAAGAATTCAAATCCACACTTTAAATATTAAGAGCACACTATAAAGCCCAGCACAGTTCCGAAGCCCTGACTCTGGCTTCCCTGCAGACTTTGGCAAGTCACCCGAGAGCAGTAGTCCAGGGCCACAGAGGGCCAGGGTCCGGAACGACACGACCCAAAAAAACAGGGAAAAGTTTACAACAATCCTAAAATCCCTACTTGTTTTATACATCCCACAGATATACAACCCATAGTGTGAACTGGTAACTTGGACAGAAGTAAATTTAATGACTTCCCATCTTTTTTATTTCCCCCAAAAATGGTCATGGGGGCCAATGTGGTATAGCTGTTGGCCAGAAGCCTTCAAATGAGAAATGTCTGGCTCGGACCCCAACTCAACCAAGGTTCTCCAAAAAGTCTCAGAGAAACATCTTAGCATGCCAAGTAGTCAAGTGTACGGTTCTCAGAATTCCAACTGGCGTCCAACTGGATGGCCTCAGGCGGCCCCTCGAAACAGACAGGGTTTGGTTTACCAATCCAAGAAAAAAAATCAGGCTATAATCAACCCACCAACCACCACTTCCAGGCTGCTGCGCAATCCCTCCTCAGTGCTTAAGAAACCCAGTCATCCAGCCCATTCTCCATGCCCCACCTCCCCTCCCACCATCAGGCCTCCGCAGCTTGTCCACATAGGGAGGGCACCACCAAGCCTTCAGAAAGTCAGTGGCCCTTTGGTCGTCTCCGCCCTTGTCTGCCTTTTCCCATTTCTGCAACCACTAGGGTCTCTGTTTGTTCCCATTCCCTCTCGCTTCAGACCTGTCTATGCTTCCAGGAGGCCAAGAGCTAAACCTGAAGGCAGTGCTCTGACTACAGATTACACCATCCTCAAACGCCAATTTCATATGTGGACTCCTGATGAGCCCTGTGCCCCTGAATCAGCCTTAGCTTGCACTGCGCCCACACTGAGCACAGCTTGCTGGGCCTCCTGTCACCAAGAGTAAACCACACACCAACCACTGGAGAGCTTGTGGTACAAAACTCCAGTGTCAGGAGGTGGAGAGCAATGCATGCAAAACCCAACCCTGTGAGTCCCCGACATGGGCCCTGCAGAAGGGAGAGACTGCAGAGGACAAAGAAGGCTCTAAAACGCTAGGCCATGGGACAGGAGCAGAGGAACCCGGGATGGAGGGCAGGCAGCACGTCTGGGCCAGGGTCAGGAGAGGCTGGCCCAGGTTGGCAGGCCTCAGAGCATATTCAGACAATTCCTGCACCAGGGGGAGAAGAAGGATGAAGTGGCTGCCCCTTCTCTTTCTGCCTGCGTGCCTTGAATGCCAAGCTTAGAACCATCAGGCCTCACACAAGCAACTTCCCCCGCCAGGCACCAGGTCCTCCTTTGGCTGGCACAGCATCAGGTACCTGCCACCTTCCAGATGCTTTCTGGGACAAGGGAGGGAGACGGTGCAGCATGAGAGATGCAGTAACTGAGGGTCCCAGGTCCAGGCTATGGGCACCGATGGTGGAAGGATGCAAAATGTGGAAGCGCTCCTCATCAAAGTCTAAATGCATATCCTCTGTCTTCCAAACCTTCAGAGGCAGCCTCAGGTGCACGAGGCAGATCGTGATGGCCTTTTGCCCAATCTCCCAGATATCATCTCACAAGGTACACTGCACAGCAGCTTTGAGACAGTGTCTCACTGTTCTGAAGGATGCTGAATAACTGTCGGGATGTAACGAGCCTCTGACACTCAGACCAGACCAGGGAGCAAGCACAGCCATAAACTGGATTTTCAATAAGTAATTGTGTGTTTCTACATGAATGTCAGGACACAACTGAAGCACATCAAATAGCTACTTCCAACACTAAAACTACTTGAAACACTTATTTCTGGCCAACACAGGAGAATATTTAACTAACCTTTCCAAGAATCCATCCTGCTTTAATTGTCCCGATGTCCACTGGGTATGAGAAAAAGCATCTCAGGCCCAAAGAAAAGAAACCTTAGCAAGAAATCTCAACAACAGATGAGAAGACCAAGGAATGTTACAAGGACAGCATGGTGACCTCAGCCTAAAGGTTAACGGAGGCTCTGGGAAATGCTCTAATTACACTCAGGCAAAAATAAATTTTAAAAAGTTGTGTAGCTAACAGGAAGTCTCTAAAGCCCATATTTTGTAAGAAAAAAAGAAAACAGCTCCAACTGGATTCAAGCCCTAGGGACCGTTGGTCGAGGCCTGGGGGACCACCCTGTCCTGGCTAGTCGGGGCCATCCCTCGATTTCTTGCTGAGGTCCAGCTGCCCAGGAATCTGTGTGTCACCATGGGAGAGGGGACAGGACACAGCGCTCTCTGAACAGGACTCTCAGCTGGAGATCGCATTGGTGATTCAGCCAAAGGGCAGAGCTCCTGAATTTTAAAAATACTAATTTTACAACCTGCACATCTTTCTAAGCATTGGCTTTTGCAATGACTCTCAGTACTAGGGGAAGCCTCTGCCCATCTCCCTCCCGGGACCCCAGGGAATCTCACCCTGTCTTCTCCAGGTACACACATACACGTTCACTGCAAACGCCCACCCGACTCACAGCTTCATCAACTGCAGATCTTGCTGCCCAATAAAGTAGTATGCACACCAGCTTCTTGAAGAGAGCTGGCCATGCCCAGTAACTTTGGGGAGCACAAGGCAACTGCTTTCCTCTGCCTGCTGCTGTGGGAGGTACCCCAGGAGCACTGGCCGACTTGCTAAGCGGAAAGAGGCCACTCCACTGAATACAAATCAGATGGCCCATGGATGCTGTCCTTAAGTGGCGACCTAGGGGCAGCAGGCATGCAATTCCTTTCTAGGGTGCCCAGCCCTGGATGCAACCACCACAACTTTCACCAGGGCCTGCAAAGCTGGCAGCTCACCCATGCAGCTCCAACCTTCCAATGTGCCACCTGTGACCATCTACTGGCCCTGCCCATTGCCCGCCACCTGGCTGCTATCTCCTGTCATTCACATCTCCACCCTAAGGTTACTTTCCACAGAGGCGTTCTCCCACCTTTCCCGCCCTCCAGCTCCACCCCACTAGGCACCCCATTCTGCCTTCTTCAGGACACTCCCCAGAACCTACAGCTACCTGTACATCTGACAACCTGGGAACCCCACCCACGTGGTAGCTCCTTGAAGACAAGGCTGCTGTACAGCCCCACTGCCCATCACTAGAGCCCATCCAGCCACTCACCCAAGCACAGCACCAGTTAGACCAGTGTGGCCTTTAACTAAGGAAACCTATCTTCAATTTGCATTCTGATGCCATCGTACACCTGCAACTTGACGGTTTGATTTTAAAGCCTACTACTCCCTGCAGGAAAGCACAGGTTTCCCGCCATAGAGAGTAGGCCAGGGACTGGGGGTGCCTGCTAATAAGCCTCATTCCTCCCTGTTGACATTTCTGCCCAAATGAGCAGTTTCAAGAAGGCAACCTCCCTGCCTCAGAACCCAAATGCCAGGTAAGGCAGAAAGCATTTATTTTCCCTTTCAAAACCAGATGCTTTCCCAACTTTCCCTGAGGATGCTCTTATCTAAATAAAAAGCGTATACATCATTTTTTCTTTCTCATTAAAAAAAATCGGCTCTGAAGTTAGTCCTCTTCCACCACTGTATCCTCCCTCTCGAGCTACTGAACGCTCAAAGGAAAGTCCATAGGGCCAACCAAGAGCAGCTGACCTGTGTCCCTGGCTTCTCCTCAACCTCTCTGATGGCCTCTGTCGTGCCCAGGCCATTCCGCACATCTACATGCCCCATCCACATCAGTGCGCGCCTGGCTCACACAGCTCCCCTTAGCAGGCACTGGGGCTCTCCAGGAGAACCCACCTTTTTTTCTATCCTTGCACAAACCATGGCCTCCTTATGCTGGAGCAGGACACCACACCTCCTGGAGGCTTCAGCCCCATGCCCACCCAGAATGCCCACCCTATGGCCTCTCAGATAACCCTCCGCAAACGCGCAGCCCAAGCCTGTGCACAGACGGGACTGGCACCTGGCCCATCAGCTGGGGAGGCAGGAGGACAAGGCCCCCAAGTGGGGTCCAGCACAAGAAGAGCTGCCCACCCCTCCCCTGACCCCTCTGCTCTCCCCCAGGTACAGGATATGTGGGACCACCTTCAGCACATGGCACAGCACTGCACAGGTCCAGATGGACGGTCAGTGTACCCTCATGGCGCCCAGCCTTCAACCTCGTGGGGCCCTGAGCACCCTGAACGAGGCCTGAGTGGGTACACCCTTCTTCCCACAACGCCAAGGATAATGCTGTCACAACTAGAGCTCAGGAGATTTTAACTAAATATATAGTATGTATCTATTCATGGCACACCTTGCTCCCCAAGGGAATTCTAATAGCACCCTAGCTTCCCCTTTGCAAAGGTGATACAACACAGGCGTTAAAAGCCTGGGCACCACGTGACTCATTGGTGCAGAGACCCCAATTCCTTCACATACAAAAGAATGATCTAAGACTGTGCCTGGGGGTATCCAATCATAGCCCCAAACAAGACACCAAGTCTGAGCCCTGGTCCTGTAGGCGTGGGCTCATATGCAATTAAGAGCTGCGAAGAGTCCATAAAGATGAAGCCAAATAGAATCAGAGTGGGCCTTGGTCCATAGGATTGGAGACCTTATTAGGAGAGGGAATTTGGACATGGAAGCAAAAGGCAGAGGAGACAGCCACGTGATGGAGGCACTGAGCTAGCACAAGCCACTGCAGACTCTGGAGAAAGCGTGACCTGCCAGTACCTGGCTTTGAACTTCAAGTTTTCAGAACTGAGACATAAACACCCTGCTGTGTAAGCACACTAGAGTCTGTGTCTGGGGGAGACTGGCACACTCATCTCACCTGTACAAGGAGACACGAAGCAAGTCTATGGAGAGTGACAAGCACAGAGCTTCAATAAACAATCATAATCAGTATCATCCTCGTGTGGCCTGCACGAATCAAGGCCCTCTTCTAGAACCTGAGTTATTCTTCCAGGCTGAACCATGATATGAGGATAACATAAAGAGACACCCAAATTTAAGGCCCATTCCCCCACAGTCACAGACAGTCTTTGCTCTGTTCTTGATAAAGCCTACCCATGGGTCATCACCACTGGCTTCTGCAGCACGAGCAGGCACACACGGGGAAATACTGTCATATGCTGGCATCACCTGGGACTCCTGGCCATAGCTATCAAGTCAGATGCTAGTTCTAGTCCTCTGGGAAGTCCTTTCAACTTAGGGACTATTAAGAGGCAGGATGCAGGGTTTCCAGGAGTCTGCCACTTGGCCCACTCCAGGCACATGCGGCCACACTTGCCACCGATGGGGCACACCTGGACTTTTGGAACACTGCCACCTGAGGCCAGGGAACCAGCACTTCAGAAGCTCACAATGCCTGTTGTAATAGCAAATGGAGGCAGGCAGCAGAGCAACCACCGCACAGACCAGAGGGATCTGAGAGAACTAGCAAGTTAACACTAAACTGCACCAAGCTTCAGACTCAACCAGAGTCTGAGATTACCTGGAACCACACACACTGGAAGTGGAGCATGGCAACCAAGAGACCCCAGCTCTAGCCTGCCTCTGCTGACCCTGTTTTGTATCTGAGCTCATAAATGTCAACTACTATCATTTTTCAGCGCTTACTACGTGTGGGGCAGCGAGTGATCCTCAAATGTGCATTCTTTTGTCATATCCCACCATAGCTTCATGAAATAGTTTGTGTCATATTCCCCATTGCTGGAGAAACCAAGGCTGAGAAATGTTAAGTAACTTTATTCATACTCTTAGCCAGTAATTGGTGGAGCCAGGTCCAAATGGAGGCAGCCTGTTTCAAGAGGGTACAGCCTGGACCACCACACCGCCTATTTGTTTCCTGGGATGCCAGAGCAAAGACCATGCAATGGGTAACAATGGAGATTTATTTGCTCACAGTTTTGAGGCTAAGAGAAAGCCCAAATCAAAGCATCATCAAGGCAGTACTTTCTCCCCAAAGATTGTCATGTTCCTGGGCTGGCTGCTGGCAGTCCCGGGTCCTGGGCTCCTGTCACATGGCCACACATATGGCAGCCTCTCCTGGCCTCCTCCTTCTCTTCTGGGTTCCAATGACATTCACCTTCTGGCAGCTCTGTCTGTGATTTTCTCTCTTTCTATCTGAATTTCATTCTGCTTATAAAGGACTCCAGAAACAGAATTAAGATCCATCCTGACTGAGGTGGGCTATAAACTTAAGTGAAGTCATCTCATCAGAAGGTCCTACTTACAATGGGTTGATGCCCACAGGAATGGATTAGGTTTTAGAAAATGTTTATCTAGGGTCCACAAAGCTCCAAAACAAAGTACTGCCCCAAATGAGGGCCATCTGCTACATGTGAATCTGTGAAACAAGGATGCTGGGCAGGCTAAAGGGAAATAAGGATTCCAGATTTCATCCTTCTGTGACGCTGTGATTCCAAGAATGATGTCTAACATGTAGTACTTGATACCTGACAAAGTGTTCATATGTATTGTCTCACATGCTTAGACAAATCCGGGCAGACAGGAAGTGTGATCCCCCCATTCAGAAGTCGAGGGAAAGCTCTGGGGTTGAACGCTGGCCCAGAGGCCCCCAGCTAGTAACTGCCATCACCAGAATCATTCCCCACTAGACCCACACACAGCTCTGCCCATACCACACACACACTCAACTCTGTACCATATGCACTCAACTCAGCGCCACATACATTCAGTTGTGTATCTGAAAGTTAACCCTCACCTGAGACCATGAAAATGCTTCTAACCACAAGAGGAGAACTGCAATAGAACCGATTCACAAAGAAATCTGTATGTGAAATACAATATGCCTGCCCACGTTTAACATTCATTTGTAAAACTAATGCAAGAGTTTTGGTAACAATGGCATCATTCATCATAACCACAAATCAAATCTATAATTCTATAACATGTTACGTTTGTATTTCAAAAAGACTCACATGTCTCTAAGGAGTTACAATACCACACACAGGCAACCGGGTGTGATGGGTTCATTGGAAGGGGACTCTTAAGTCACCTGGGCTGGTGAGCTCTACTGCTCCGTGAGCCCTAAGGAGCTTCCCAGAGGGACTCCATCTTTCCAGTACAATAGAATTCCCCAGGGAGCTGAGAAAGCTGCTGTTCCCAGGCACTGACCCTATAGGTCTGGCATGGGCAATAATGGGCCATTTTCACAGCCGCCAGATAATTTTGATGCCAGTGGGGCTTGGACCCCCACCTGAGAGATGTTGCTTTGCTGTGGTGGTCAACACCACACTGTACTGAGCAACGGTTCAAGAGGCTGGGGTCGGACAGGCCTTGCTGGCCTCACACTCTGGTAGAGTGATTCTTATAAACGCCAGGAGGAGAATCAAAATCTGAGGGTGACAGCCTTGGTCCCTTTCCACTGGGGAGTAAAATGCAGCTAAGAGTTTAAAAACAAGTGAGAAATAATGACTAGTTATTTATTAAATTTCAACATTTGGATGCCCCGTCCCCTCTGGCCCTGAGATTCATTCACTCTCTTCATCAATCTAGACATTTCTGAGCATCCCATGCCCCAACTGCCCAATCTGTCAATAAGGTGAGAGCTTTCTAAACTACTATCCAGATGACTCCATTTGTCAGTAAAAACTGCCACCAGCGCTGTGCTTGGAGAAAAATGTCCATAAATGCATTATTGCAACTGGCAGATCGATGTCTATAATAAAAACAAATAGATTTAACAAGTGCCCATGTTTACAAGCCATGCCATTGGTGGATCAGGCATTCAGCTTCACCCCCAGACTTCTGGGAACGGGCCACAGAGCTTGGGGTGGACACTCTGCTGACTTCCCAAGGGTCACAGGAAGGAAATTATTCTAACAAAAAATTTTTAGAAGCACTGGAGCAAACATGTCAGGAGCTTACAGCTCTCTCGCAGGCCCTTTCGTTGTTACATATACACACACCCCAATAAATTTAACAACTTTAAGAAAATGTTTTTGTAGAATTTTATCTGGTTTACTACAGCTACATCACAGGCCAAATGAGATTACTGCGGGTAGGGGTAAGGGGGACATGAGGCCTCCAAGGAGAACCCTTCCCCACTCTGCTGCTAAGCCACCAATTTAACTGAACACAATTTGAGGTGTTGAAAACGAGTTTCAACATTCAGCACTCGGTCAAGGATGTCACCTATGTGTCAGGGGCCCCATGGTGGCCTAATTATAGAGCTAGGGCAGACGTGGGTAGGGTGGCTACACACAGTGGCTGAATTTCAAGGGTTTCCAGGCACGTTAGCAAGGCATGGTTGATGACCCATTTACACATGAGCCACTCTGCCAAAGACTGATTTCTTCAAAGGTTACAAGAGACCACAAAACAATTTAGTCCTCATGTTGACAGTTCATTTTAATAGTTACATGAAGGGGCAGTCGTTCACTTTACACATGGCCAATTATATGGTTTTCCCAAACCACACAGCCCTCCTGTGTAAGCTCTTTATCACTACTGTTGTCAGTCAAAAACAAAATAAAAAAAATTAGACTATTTCCACTGACCAGAAGATACACAGCAGTTCCCCAAACACCAGAGAACACATGCGATGCACAGTACTGGGTCTGGAATTCTCCTCCAAAGGGGCCCAAAACAGGCCTCCAGAATTTCAAGAATGGGAAAACCCATCATGCCAACCAACAGAAAACTGGTCCTCCTGCAGCGTTCAAAGCACAACCCCCAGATAAACCACACAATACCTGCTTCCAACCAAGAATGGGGCCACTGGGCTACTCACTGATCATGAGTATATATGAAAAGGCTGATTAGGGAATATCCGCAAATCTTACTGATAACACCCAATGGCACTGTTATGGTTTACATGCCTCTGACTTAATAATTTCAAGTTTTGTTTAAATGATTTTCTTTATAATAATATTTTGTGATAAGAACACAGCTCTGTCAGAAGTAGCTGTATCTAAAGCTACCTATTCCAGGAAAATCAATCTATCCTTGTTATAAAAATTTTTTTACATGTTATTATATTGATGTTCGTATTGTATAAAATAACTCATTTAATGAAGTAGTACTTTGATTTTTAAAAAAATGGGCACGAGTGTAAACAGATGAACAAAGAAAGATAAACAGATGAACAAAGAAAAGAATTCAAAAGCTGAGGCCTTCTTAAAGTAGTGCCTAATGGTTAAGCCTAGCTATTGTAATAGACCTTTTATAAAGAATATTCACATAGAAAAGTGCCCTAGTTTGTCAGGTACTTGAGGGCTGCCTCACCTGGCCCTGGACTTTAATAATTATCATCTGCTAGTCAAACTAACCCAAGACAAAGGACTGGAAAAGAGATGAAACACTTGTGAGAAACAGGCTGCCTCTCCTTTACCCTTGCAGACTGGGCCTCAGCTAGCCCTGACCCTGGGGCCTACCTTACAGGTCCCCAGAAATATCCCGAGATATTAGTTACCTGCTGGGATAGGAGAGGCCCATTTTTGACAGTGTTTCCTTATAACTGCATACGCGTGCACACGCACGCACACACGTGTTAGTGTGTTAGGCTTTCTTTCGATCCCTCTTTCACTTCCCTGAGTGTCTTATCAATGGAAAGACAACATGAAATTTAGGAACAAGCACCACCCATCTCCCAACCACCTGTCTTGGGATGAGGCCTTGATTTCTATGTGGGTTCAGAGAGAGCCATCTAAGGCAATCCTCAGTGCTTTATGCCCCAGAGCTTCATCGTCTGAAACAAAACAGCTGGCGGACCACCGCTTGGACACAACGGCTACCCCCAACTCCACAGGCCTCCCTCCATCTGACTGTCCATCCAACCAAGCAAAGTGTACAGACAGACACAAAACTTACTACTTCCACGAGGCAACTGAGAGCAAGGCCCACGCTGGAATTTAAGAAAACGATGAAGCCAAAAGGGAGGAATGGTCTGGGAGTACTCTGATGCCCGACGGCTCTTCCCTACGTGTTTATGGACAGTTGGGGCGACTTGCCTTCCAACACCTACCAAAGTAAGGAGGAGGCTCTAGAACTTGGTTTTCCCTGGCGCTGCCTCAAACTGGAGGAAGTGACACGGCGCAGAAGCGTAATGAAGACGGGCTGCAAGGAAGGGTACAGCTCGGACTAGAAGCTCCTGAAGCGCCCCGGGAGGGGCTGGCGGAACTGCTCCTTGCACGGGTCAGCAGTCAGGAGCAGGAGGGAAGGCGAGCATCGGCCCACTTCGGACGGCGGCCACGACCCCAACGCCAGGCCACTGTCACTGCAGCACCACGTGGTCCTCGAGCCCGAGGCTGGGGACACGCCGGGGAGACGCCAGGCTAAGGCCGGGCATACCTGGGCTGGGTGGCTGGGAAGCCCCCCCCGGCCACCGCGGCGAGGGGAGGGCGCCCTCAAGCCCCCTCAGGGCTGCGACGGCCCTACGGCTCCTGAAACGCGCTCTCCCCTGGGAGCGGCCTGGACTTGGCAGGGGTGGAAACACCCCAGACACTCACCGCGTCACAGACCCGCCGCCCGAGAGTTGCCAGGATCGACCCGACTCAAAGCGCGCGGGAACCGAGAGCTGCCGGGTCACGTCCGGGGCGCGGGGCGGGGCTTAGGCAGGCGGAGCCCAGATAGGCTGGGGGCGGGGCCGGGCGGGGCCGGGCGGGGCCGAGCCCCCGCGCTCCGAGAGGCCGAGGGCGCAGTGGGCGGGGAAGAGGCGTTCGGGGGCGGGGCCAGGACAGCGGAACGTGCAATGGGCTGGGGGGGGGGCCAGGCCCGACCGGCCCGCGAGCGTACAGCCGGCCGGAGCATGCTCAGTGCGGCGGCGTCCGCGCCGGCCTGCCCACGCGGCCCCCTGTCCCCAGACGTCGCCAGGAGCGCTTGGGTCCTGCAGCCCGGCTGGTCTGAGTTCTGCGCTCCCGGCCCCGCCGGCCCTTTGGGGCGGGACAAAGCAAGCCGTCTCCTCCCTGCCTCCGCCTGGCGCGCTGGGTGCCTCGGGCCCCGGTGCCTGTCGCAGAAGCCCCCGCGGGCGTGTGCGGCGAGGGGAGAAGACCCCCGCGGGGCTCCATGGGGTCTGGCCCGGGCATTCTCAGCACTGCGTCTCCTCCGGCTCCGTGGCTCCCCCGCTTGAGAGGTCCTTCTCCACGCAGGGCCGGGCTTGGCTCCGTACGCCGTGGCAGACACTCACCAGAGACACAGTGGCTACTTGAGCATGGGCAGATGGGCCGAGGGGTCAGCCTTCTGGGCCGACCGTGGGCAGCGCGGTCCCGGACCCACAGGTGCTGCCGCAGCAGTGGGTCAGAGATGCGGCTCTGTGAGCACAGGGGAGTCAGGTCTTGCCGTGCGTGGAGACCGCTGTAACTGGATGCTCAGAACAGCCCTCAGGGGGACACCAGTTAAGAGTTTCAGGGACATGTCCCAGACCCCTACGTGTTCTTACCCAGATGCTATGCGCCGCCTCCAAAGTTTCATTTGTTTCCTTAATGGGAAAGACACCTTCACCTTCCCAGGGTCTACAACTCTATTAAAATTTGGCCAAGTAATATTAATCCTTAAGTGTTTGTAACTTGCAGGATGCAGCATAGTACTATTGTTTTCATCACAGGTAGTTCAGAGGAAAACCTCTGCATTAGGGCTTTGTCACAGGGCCCAGTCTTCTCTTGGAGGCCACTGTCCTCATCTTGGGAAGGCCCCTGCTCATGACCTTCCATTGGCTGAGAAGTGTTTGAAATTGCTGCTCATGGAAAGAGAGCTAGACCCTGGCTACCATATGGCACTTGTTCTCCAACGAGCCTTGACACAACCTGTGAATCCTTTGCAACACTGCTCCAGGCAGCCACAAGCTTTTGAGCAAAATGGCAAGGAAGATGACACATTGGCCTTCCTTTTGGTCTTTGGTCCCTGGGATGTCTTAGGAAACTAATTGTCCTTCTCTAACCCTCAATTTCATCACCTATAAATGAATTTTAAACTCTACCCAGTGTACATTCAGATCATCCTTAAATGTGAGGGGGTGTGGGTAATGGTAATAAAACAACAAACTACTGAGAAATAGCAATATACCCCTGACCTCTGACTCCTGGTAGTCTGTGACTGCTGGGACCCAAATGGCTGGGAGGTAACAACTGAAAAAGGGAAATAATAGCAAAATTAAATCAGAGTATCTGCTGAATAGTATTTTAATATAAATTACTAAGCTCTTAAGAAAAAAAAAAAAGAAGTCTAGCTGCTATTAGCACCTCTGTTTCCCCATCCCAGGAAAGAAAGGCCAACATGGTGATAGAAAGGCTCTTCGGGTGGATTGTCTAGAAATGGGGAGCCAGGGACAAAGAGAGGAAAGCACCAAGGAGGCCTCTTCTGGAAGATGTGGGGACATGGACTTAGTTGGCTCAATCGCCCTTGTTGGGGATGCCATGGAATGAGGTGTCTGCTCCAGTGGGGAGGATCCTGCAAGGGGTTCTGTGTTGTCAGAGCCAGGGGAGGCCAGGACGAGAAGGCCACTGTGCTTGACCAAGGGAACAGCCCTGCCTGTTGGTTGGGAGCCACCTGCTCCAAGATTCTAGAATGTGGCATCCTGATCTCTCCCATGAGCAAAACTGCAATCCGCACTCCCAACACATGCCTTGCTGGTGAACTCTTCTCTTCCTCGGAATTGTAGTCACAAGCTCCCCTAGGCCCCTTCCCCTAGGCCCATCATACCCATACACTATTCCTATTGTGAAAGGATGGCAAGTAGGAAGATGGCCTGGTGCACTGAAGAGTCCAAAACACAAGACCAATGGCCCTGCTGACTCTGTCTGTAGGACATCAGCCTTGCACTCCGTGAGCAAGGCTACTTTGGGGTTTCCCACCTTCCAATCTACTATTCCTCTCCCGTTTTCCTCCAGACAGGTTCCCGTCAACAGCATGTTTTAACAAGAGGCTGGAAAGCTGCAGGAGCATATGCTGAACTGGAGCATAACTATTTTGAGAGACTCCCTGGATTTCCTTTCACATCCACCAGCTTTCTTGTTGGCACCAGGAACATGTTAATTTGCACAGTTTCTTTAAACATCCAAACGATACCTTTCAGGTTAAGCAAATGAACGCGACATGTGATTGCTTCCAATGATTTGCAACTAAAGAAATTTGTTTAATAAGCCTCTCTTTCCAAGCTACTTTTGTGACATTAGAGACCACTTACAACAAAGCTGTCTGCAGTAGTCAAACTTAATCCTTACTACCCTACCTTTGGGAAATGAAGGGATTTTATAACGATCACATAAAACCTTATGTGGTTTGAAAGCCCCAGACTCTGGACAAACACGCAATGGTCTTGTAACAAAAGAAACCTATTCCACAGCTCCCCGTTCTCAGTGTTTTACATGGAGTTTCCTTTTCGGAGAGCATCTCCAGCGGAAAGCTTCACCGATTAACACCATTGATTTTCTTCGCCCCCGGGTGCTTGTGGAGGTGGGAGCCAAGAGCTGGAGCCTGTGCGTTGGGCCTGGGTGTGTGGCCAGCAGTGAGGGAGGCAGGAGACAGTTTGGTGGGTTGTGGGGGGAGCAGACCGGCCCAGAGTGGGGCCTGATTGTCTCTGGATGACACTCCTGCCCCCACTGGCTCTCCCCATTGCTGAAGCCATCATGGCGGAATGACTACAGGGAGCTGGAGGAAGGCAGGAAAGTGAGCTGGAGAAGGCTGGGGCTCGACCCTCATGGTGCCTGAAGGTGAGACCTGGTATGGGTGCAGGGTGGAGAAGGGGAGGGAGATGCAAAAATAACTTGGGTGGGGAAAGGGCTTCTTAGCTCTTGCGTTCCTACAGAGAGGCGGGAAATCCTCTTGCCTAGGAGCCCCGGGAGCTTCTACTGAGGTCTGGAGCCCCTTTAGGCTCCTCTGAGCCTGGGGCAGAGAGGGCAGGGAGGAGCCCTCTGCCTAAGGGAACAGGCCAGGATCAGCAAAGACTCCCACTGCTCATGTCTTTCTGCAAAGGCTCTTCCTGAGACCTACTTCGGGATATTTGGTGGTGAAGGTGCCAGAGATGCTGTGTTTCTCAGGGCTCATTCCCAGACCAAGAGCTCAAGTCCAGCGGTGCGGGTGAGGAAACATGGTCTGCAGTCAACAGCCACTTAGGGTCCCCTGGGCAGGGGCGCCTGGTGCCCTGGGATGCGAAGCAAGGGCCCCTTCCTGCAGTGAGTCACAGCAAGCTCATCTGGGAGTCCCTGTGTACCCACATGCCTGAGACCCGATCTCTGTTGGGAGCACAGAGATGTTGTAAGGCAAAGCAACCGCCTTCTCTTAGGGGAGGCACCCCCCCCTCCCCCGGAGATAAAGGGCCACATTCTTTGTGGGATTTAGGTAATAATTCTACTTCATAAAGCTCTTTCAAAATGTGGTAGCTTAAGATAATTGAATAGCCAGGGAATTTACAATATATGTAAACCAGTCAATACAAGTCAGTTCTTTGCATGTATATTTTTGGATATGTTGGCATAGAGAGCTCCTTCTGCAAATGTGACCTCTTTGTGTGAACTGAGGTTGGTCGCTCAGGTCTGGGGATTTTGTGAAATCTTGGCCCTTTTAAAACCAGCTCCTGCACTCATTAGAAAGTGTTTCTGATCCATTTTCGGGAAGGGCTTGGTTTGTAACACATTATCAGCAGTTGGGGCGGAATCTTTTAAGTGGTGTGAAAGGCTAGGGAGTGTGCACCTGGCGGCCGGGAGGGAGTGGGTCCCCCACTGCCCTGCCCTTCTGGGATGAGCCAGAGGTGCCTGCGTATTTTGTGACTTGGAAATTAAAGCAAGAGACATGGGGGTTTTGTGCTGAGATTGTGATTTCTTATTATTCACTTTTGACTGGGAAACTACAAATGAGAATTAAGAAAGGTAAAACACCCACCAAGGGTTCTGCCTCAGCCACCAAAATAATTGTTTGAGAAAGGAAAAATGGTTATGTCCCCTCCCAGGGGAACTTCTGCAGTCTAGCCCGACTTCATGAGCAAGAGGTTTCAAACCACGCAGCAGATACAGGGAGAACAACCACCAAATGCTGGCCAAACTGGGGGTTCACAGGAGGCCACCCTGTTCAATCTGGGCTGTCAGAAACGACAGCAGGTGAGGTCCTGAGAAGGGTCTCACCAGCAGCCCCTGAAGATGGACCCCTTTTTGGTCCACAAGGCACCAGACTGGTGGAGGGCGGAAGGGGAGCTGTGATCATGGTTGTGGTCACTCCTAGTAGGCCTGGGCCTTTGCTAAAGAGCCTTTGTCAGGGCTCTTTCTGTTGCAGATGAAGGAAGCCCAGCCAAAAGCGGCCAAGCCCAAAGGCCTTTATTCAGAAATAAACTTTCAGAGCTCAGGAATGGGGGAAGGATGACTCTGGGACATCAGAGTCTCGGGCCAACTCTCACTCTCTCTGGACCTGCTGCTAAGCTTTCTCCTCTCCTCTCCTCCAGCTCCATGAAGTCTTCTCCACCCATTACTCCAGCTCTGTGTCATCAGGGCTGAAACAAATTCTCCCAGCTTCTGATTGAAAAAATCCCAGGGAAGGGTGCTGATTGGCCCAGCGTGGGTGACTCTGGCAAACTCAGGACCAATCACAGTTCTGGGAATGAGCCAGTGCCTCCTGCAGGGGCCCTGGCCGGGAGAACAGTCTTGAAAGGAGGGCAGGGGCGAATGGTAAAGGCAGAGAAGCCATCAAGCTTGTATCTAGGACTATCATTCCTGCTGGCGATGGGGGCATCTCCTGTGTGTCCGTGCTTGGCTGCTCTCTGTAGGCCTACGTGTGAAATCTGTAATTCATTATCAGCTGGAGGCAAGGTGGATGCAGCCCTATTTCCCCCGAGGCTGTTGAGAAGGTCTAGATGGCTGTGACTCTGGGGAGGCACCTCCTGTAGAGCCTGGACTTCAAGTCCCAAATCATTATCTCTGGGCCAAAGTCAAGGTGTCAGCAAGGTCACAGCACCCAGTGGCTCCATAGAAGGTTCCATTCCTGGCCTCTTCAGTGTCTGATGGACCAAGACGTTCCCTATGACCGCGTCACTCCGAGCTCTGACTGGACCGTATCCCCTCCTCCGTGTCTGTCAGCCCCATCCTGCATGCCGCTTCTAAGGGGGCCCACCCAGATAACCTGGGGTGATCTCAGCATCTCGGAAGCCTTACACTAATAATCTCTCCAAAAACCCTTTTTCCGAATAAAGTGGCATTCCCTGGTTCCAGGAGATAGGATGTGGGCACATCCTTGGGGGGCCACCATTTAATCCCCCACAGAGTCTTTGGGTGCGGCTGGACAGTGATATGACTCAGTACCAGGCCAGGGCAGTCTTCTGGGGTTGGACACACCCCTCACCTCCACTGAAAAGCAAAAGGTTTGCCAAGTCTCCATTCTCTGTCTTTAAGGGATTACTCTTAATTAGCACATTTATTGGAGATCATTGACTTACCGGGGAACTAGAAAAATAGGACTCATGTAAATTAATAATAATAGCAGAAATTTATTGTTGACTTATTAGGCAGCAGACCCTAGGGCAAGCTCATTGTCTTTTTGAATCCTCATAACAACTATTTGGGCAGGTAATATCATTATCACCTTTTTTATAAATAAGGAAACAGAGAGGGTGAGTCGCTTGCAAAGGTCGCACAGCAGTGCATGTAAAAATCATCCACACTCTGATCCACTGCCTCTGTGATATGTAGACGTGGTAGGCCCATGAGCAGCAGCCTTTACTGTTCACTTCCTGGGGATGGTTGTGGCTCTTGCCTGCAAGCTCTGCTATCTCTTTCACTATGACACATCTCTATCAGCCTTGGTGGTGGGCGTGAGAACCAGGCTGGACCAATCAGAACTCTTGCCCGGGGGGCATGTACAGTTATTGGGAGACAGAAGTGCCTTTTCCCGCTAGGATGAGAAGCACAGGTGACGTAGCTCTGGGGCTGTTGGTGGCCGTCCTTGGAGCGGTGTCATCTACTAGAGATAGAGGGAAACCCCTCAGGCCTCATGGTGGAGTCCGGGCACAGCGGGCCTCCCCTGAACTTCTCGATTCTGTGCAGCAGTAAACGTGCTTGTTTAAATATGCAAGTTTGTGTTGGTTTTTGTTATTTGTAGTCGAGAGCAGTACAAGTGGTCCCTGCGTGCCGGAGACTGTGTGTTTCTACATGTCATGTCCTTTTAAGAGCTTAGAACTTGGAGAGATGACTAACATCTCACCGGCTTTACAGGTGAGAAAACAAGGATACTTGAAGAGGGCAAGCTACCTATCCAGAGCTTCTCAGCTATGATCTGGCAGAGGCAGGACCCAACCCCCTTCTCTTTTATCCCCAAGGACTCAATTCCTAAGAATACAGGATCTGGGAAGGGAACAGGAGGAGGAGATGAGGAAGGAAGGGAAGGAGGGAGGAAAAAAGAGACAGAGCAAAGGCTGCTAGCATTTTTGAATCTAGGAATTTAAAATCTTTTTGTGGCAAGTTATGATGGTGTATTTCTAGGGCTTAGGAATTTTATCCTGCTATTTGTTCTTCAAATAAAAGAATCAGAGTTGCTGACTTAGTTTAAACCAACTCCAAAGACTGCAGAGTTGACTTCTGATTAAAAACTTGTCTTTCTTGGTCTGAGAAAGAAATAGCAGATATGACTTTCTGAATATGTTACATCTTGCAAATTTGATTTTTATTTGCTGCACTCGAGAATGCCAATGACTGGAAAAATATTACTTGTTTATTAAGAAGCTAGAAATAGTAACTGAGTATTCACTTTCGCGTCTACCCATAATTGGTTGATAAAAATAAATTGAAAGAAGTCTAAATATGGATCGAAAGGTGATTTGAGCATCATAATTCTGGCAGCTTCTCTGGCCACCCCATACTGGTGAGTCCATGGCTAATTCCAAAGGTCAGTGAGTTCCTAGATTAATAGAATCTCTGGATTATACTAATTTAAAGCAATTTAAAAGTGATTTGAAAGAGCCAGTCGCTTTTGATTCAATGTGCCTTGCCATTTGTGAATTGAACCTGAATCTTTTTAGGAGGAAACAGATTCCAGCCATTTTGTTTCTCCTCTCTTTCAGAGACTTGCTGCATTTTCAATGGTTAAATCCGTATTAAATTGCATTTTTCAAATCCTCATTGTTTCATTTCCTTTCGGTTCTGCTATCTAAAAATTCTCTCCAACTCATTTTTCCTGATTCCTTGTTTCTGCATACGCATTCTATATAGCTAGAGCCCTCTGGCTGCTGAACACTGGGCAGCATCAATGACAGGAATGGAAGCGCCTGGGAAGGACGGAGTCTGTTTGTCCTAACCTGGCTAGCCACAGAAAAGATTTTCAGACTCACATCGACTTAGAAATGAAGCTATTGGAATGTGGTCCAACCCTGCCTCTTGCAGCGGTAGAAATGGAGATTGTGATTGCTTTGCTGAGACGTGTGTGCAAATGCATTGGGAGTCGTGTGCTATTTTTCAAACTTTCAAATAGATAATGTCAGAGCATTTCTGCAATGGGGTACTAACATCAGATATACAGTACCAATCAAGCAGGCAGAGCAGAGTTCGGAGCTGGGAATGTGGGAGACTTTTCAGAGAATTTCCTTTTTCATTCCCTGTGTCAACAGCTTTGCAACTTACCTCCCAGATTGTTTTGTGTTTTCAGTAGAAATTCTCAGTAGGCTCCCTGTGCTACCCTCAGTGCGGTGTTCGAAAGCCAAGAAATTAGATAGGCTGTAGTTTATGGGACTGTTTATGAAAGTATCTTTTTTGAATTGTTCAAAAACTCAAATGGAGTCAAACTTTGACAGTTTAAGACAACAGCAGGACAGTCATGCGATGTCCCCGGTGCAGCCTCAGCCATTGAGGCTCTCTTGTTGAAAATGCAATTTCTTTTCCGTGAATTTCTCCCAACCTATAATGCTCCATTTGAAACGTTTGCCTTTCTGAAAGAATTTCTTCAATATGAGGCATCTGACAAAGGTCATATTATGAATATGTTTCTGAGATGATAACATTTTGATTAGATATGCAAGGATCGTCTATACTTCCCCAGGATGTCATATTCTAACATTTTCCATTATTTTAAGAAAATGATGTAAGTTGATACTATTCCGCAATGAGCTTGAATTTTGTGGCTTATTTTCTTTGCTGTAATGTGCCAGCACCGTGGGCATCGTTGCAGGGAATAAATGACTCTTCCCCAATAAACCAAATGCCTAAAGAAGCCCCTGGAGGAGGCAGGGATGTCCATAAAAGTTGAAATGTATTTCATAATATGGTATTCAATTTAGTATAATAAGTAGAATTCAAAAATAATCTGAATTCCTCCAAACGAAAATGCCTCTGCTACCATTCAAAGGGGAGTTTGACTTTGTACCAGGCCTAGATAGATACAGTTTAAAATATGCCAAAATGTGGTTCTTAAATTACTCATTTTCCTGCTTTTAAGCTACCAGTTACCTGGAAAATTAGAGCTTTTTCTCTGTTTTTTAAGCTTGAAAATTAGCCTCTTAAAGACAACTACCAGAAAGCATTTATCAAAGGCCAATTCTGGTTCTGTCGCTTCTGGAAAAAAGGTCTGCGTGTGCACACTTGTGATTCTACCTCCGAGAGTCTCGGCAAAGGAAATAGTTCAAAAATGACAACAGTAAGCTGGCATCATTAATTGTTCTCTAATACTGGTATTGCTGTGAGAAATAAAGCACCCATGCTCAGTATCAGAAGGCAAAGTGAGAACTGTTTAGAACTTTGATAGATGACATCATGGCACACAGAAGAAAAAGTGGGCACTTAAAAGGAAATAGAAATACCCAGAGAATGATAGAAATGGGCTCTGGGTTTCTGTCCTACTGAGTTTGATGAAAAATCTGTGCAAAGACAAGAGAGCAGGAAAAATGAAGAAAGATGAAGGGATCCTCAATCCACAAAGGCATTAAAACTCATAGTTTCAACAAATGTAATGTTTCTAAATGATGTCCCCAGAAAACGAGATGATCTAATAAAGCTGCAAAGTACATATTTACCATCATAAAACTTATAAATCTTATTTTGGAAACTGAAGGCTTAGGAGTTTATTTTAAATTCTTTTTTTTTTAATTTTACTTCCAAACTTTTAATAACAAAGAAATGAAAACAATTGGCACATAAAGGATGCATTGATGACTGAACTTCATGAAATGTTCATATACCTGTCTTTCATTTTAGTTCTTAAGCAAAACGATTCTTCAAGCAATAGGTAAAATTATTTCAATGTCATATTCAGAAGATATTTTTGTAAGCAGATTTAAAAAATACTTTTTTAGTTTAGTAACCAAACACCAGTTTTTCTAGGTGTGTCCCTCCCCCTGCCTCCCTTTCCTTCTTCTTGGGGCCAGCAGCTACGTCCAGTGTTTCCAGGCTGCCCCTGAATTCTTTGTGTTTAGTGATTGGAACTGATGAATTGTCGCTTCCTTTTAGCCAAACTCTGCCAACAGAGACTTCAACTTGCATTTGTTATGGAGCCAAAAACAACCTTTAAATAATTAAATTTCTCGGTTTGTTTTGGTGACGTGAAAAGATGAAAGTGGCAGCATTGCACTCCAGGACCAGCTCCAAAGAAGGTTCTGGAGACCTGGATTTTCATCCTGGTGCCATCATTTCTGGCTGCCTGGGATCCACAAGGTCCTTTCACTCACAGAGCCTCAGTTCTATCACCTGGAAAGTGGAGGTAATAACACCTGGCTGTCTTAGTTTACCTGGACTGCTGTAACAAAGTGCCACCAACTTGGAGGGAGGCGGGGGCTGTAAACAACAGAAATATATTCTGTCACAGTTCTGGAAGCCACAAGTCTGAAATCAAGGTGTCAACAGAGCCATTCTCCCTCCAAAAACCAGAGGGGACAGTCCTTCCTCGCATCTTCTAGCTTCTGGTGGTGGTTGGAATCCTTGGCATTCCTTGGCTTATAGAAGCAACACTCTACTTCCTGCCTCTGTCTTCCATGGCCCTCTCCCCTGTGTCTGTGTGTCCCAGTCACCCTCTTCTTATAATCCCAGCAGTCATATTGAACTAGGGCCCACCCTCGTCTGGTTTGGGCTCATCTTATCTAATCACAAAGGCCCTATTTTCAAATAAGGTCACATCCAGAAACCAGAGGTTAGGACTTGAACACCTCTTTTGGGAGGATACAATTCCACCCATAACTCTGACTCACAGGAAGTTTTGCAATTGAATGTGACAACAGAAGTGGAAATGCCTCTCATGAAAACTCCTAGGCCGATAGCAAGATCAAAGGTGTTGGTGGAGTTATATACAGAAGGTAGGGTTTAACAAATGAGTATGAGTGTTGAATCATTATATTGCTATTTCTTTTAGTCTCCAGTATCTTAGAGCAGCTAGAATTAAAAACCTAAAATTGTGGAATTGTAACCCGTAGAAAACTCTGAAACCTGTTCTGCAACTAATTGTTCTGTGCTTTGAAATTTATTGCTTTTTTGTATATTTTTATTTTTCACCAAAAAAAAGAAAAAAGAAAAAAGTTGATTGTGATAATAAAAAACTATATATTCCTTCTAGCCTCCTATATCCTGGAACAGCTAGAAGGAAAAATCTGAGATGATGTTATGGTAGCCCATAACAAACTCTGGGACCTGTCTTATAGCTTACTTCTTGAAGCATGCTTTGAAAACTATTGCTTTTTTTCTTTATTTACTTTGTGCATATGTTATATTATACAATAAAAAAAGTTTAAAAAGAAAAAAACCCTAATCCCAGCAGGAACCAAATAACTAGCTTCCCTCTTGACTTGGGGAAGTTCACACAGGGCTGGTTTAGAATCTTACCGCACTCATGGAGTACCTTAGAGTTGTTCAAAATGTTTTTACATTGACAGTTGATTTCTCACAATAACTTCAAAAACCAGTCTTCCATCTTTCTCCTGACCTCTAGACCTGGTATCTGGTGGCCTATTTTAAGTCCATCTCATATTCCCACCCCTTGAATCTGCCCTTCTGCTAGATCTTCATGAAATGGCTCTTCCATCGTCGGAGCTCTACTCTGTCCTGGATCCCAGTACGTAAGACAAAAATGTCTTTGCAGACATATCGCTGGGATGAAATTATTTCTACAGCTAGATTATACGTTGCTCAAGAGCAATATGCTCTTACGAGCAGCATACGAGCAATATGCTGCTCGTATTGTATTCGGAAAACTAACACAGGGTCTGGCACATACTAGGTGACAATAAATAGTTACATTTAATTGATTACTTAAAGGAACAAGTAGATGGACCATGGTCATAGTCATAATTAGATAAAATCCAAGGCATGCACTGTGGTAAAAATTCGCTTCTTTCCTCTTCTGATGAGGGGTGTTTTTATTTTGGAAGAAAATAAACTCTCCCTTCCTCCCACAGAGGCCTTCCTTTAAATCTTAACATGCAGCCACAGGACCACTTTGGGAGGCTTCTATCTGGTCTATGCTTCCAGTTTTCCCTTTCCAGAGCAATCTAATGCACCCCAAGGTCAATGGGACAAAACTTTACTGAAGTCAAGGACCCAAGCCCTCCTCAGCTTTTCTCAAGACTTCTGCAAATTTACCTGCTGAAGATTCCAGAAGTATTCAGGGCTCCGGCTACACCCTGAGGCAAGTTAATCCACCAGGACGACTGTGTGTGTCCCCTACCACCTGGCTCCTTTGAAGTGACAAGGCTGTGTCTTCTTCACCTTTGTATCATCTGTACCTAGAAAACTGTCCAATGCATGGAAGTTGTTTAATGAACATTTGATGGATAAACAAACAACAAAATGAATGAATAAACCCATGAAACGATGAAGAGCTAATGCTATGACAGAACTGAGGATTAAACTCCAGGGACTAGGCTGGTCCAGGAAGTATTCCTGGGGGATTTAGGGTTACAATTCAGGGTTATTGGAAAGACAGGAACAGACGAGGGACACCTTGGACTGTGTGAGTGAGGAAGGTTCAGGAGCAGAGAAAGAACTAGGCTGGAACTCAGGAAGAAGCAGAGCAGTAGAAAATCAGTCTAGAATGAAAGTAGAGGAGGGGTACATCTGTAGGGATTGGGAAGCTGAGCAAGTGTTTAGACTCAATGGCATGGACAAGAGTGATCCAAGGGATGTTGTTTAGGAGACAACTCTAGGGTTTCTGGTTGTGAAAGTTGGTCATTTGTGTATCTAAATTCAGGCAGCCCTGGCCGTCCAAAACATAGCAAGCAGGAACAATGGCCAATTCATTCCCATTAGCAAGGACACCCTTCAAAGGGAATACCTCAAAAAATGGATAGTATTGCAAAAAGATGTTTTTTCCTTATCAAATCTATGAGAAAAAAAAGTATACTATGTCAGTGGTGATGCAATCATTATAGCTTTTTGTAATTTATTTTTTATTTATTTTTTTACCAGCATTCTTTTATTAAACAGAAGCAATTATTTGACATTGCTCACATAATACAATGGACATAACCTCTTTAATGCATGAACTTTTTCTATAAACAACTGATGAAGTCAATACTTAAGGTAAAATAAGTGCATAAAATATATGCATTCTACAAAGTAGAAATGTGGCTAAAACATAGGTGAAGAATCTTACAGAATCTGCATTAAATTTGTACCTGTGGTGAACTGGGTAGGATGGAGGGATTACAAAGCATGAGGGAAACTTTGCAGAGTCAGATTTTTTCATTCTCTTGGTTGCAATGATGCCTCCATGGGATAATTGTGCCAAAATCTTGGTTCAGGGCTGATGACGTTCAACATTTCAGGAAATAAGGACTCCACCTAAAAATGGTGCCTCCATTGTGCAATAGATGATATTCATTGGAACTGGTTTCTGTAATTGCACCACTGCCCATAACTCCAATGTGGATTAAAAGCTGTGATTTCAGGGACAGAATTTCTTGGGAAGACATCTCTAAACTGCTGACAATGCCACAGAAACCTGCGCCCCACCCCCCACCACCATGGGCCCTGTATTTTGACTTCAATCAATTCTTCTTAAACTGGGCAGACATGTTAATGGGAGAACTTTGAGCTCTTTCTGAGAACAGAATAAAAAACTACAAGTTAAAAACAATGACAAAAAAAAAACAACAGCAGTTTTTCCCAACCATAAAATCATTTCTATTCTTCAACCACCAAGTTCTCAAATGGATTTTTTTAATGTGAAAGAACTCAAAGCAAATCTTTAAGAAAATAAAAAGTCAGGCTGAAAATAAGGAATATCAGAACAGGAGAAGGGAACATGATCTGTCACTGCCCCACCAGCCTTCCCAAGAGCCTGATACTTATGATTAACCTCCAAGACTCCCTGTAAACTCTAAATCATTCTCACCTTCCCAGGAGTGTGTAAGCCAGACAATCGTTAAGAGGAGAAACTCAGAATATTACTGCAAAATTTCACAGTTGAAAGTCAAATAGCAACGATTTTGCTTTGCCAACTAGTGGCCGCCTTGACCATGTGGATAACAGTCCCCGGGCAGTGAACATGCTATATAGAGAGAGTAATGTCGGCACAAGCAGCTCTTTGGTTTAAAACGTGCTGGTACGTGGTCATTGCAGATGCCCATGTAATTTTTCTCAATCAAAATTCCATATATTAGGATAACCAGAGGGTTAATATCAAGAAGAAAAAAACAAATCCCCACCAATTGTGCTGAAATGTAAAGGCATTAAAGGTCATTTAACAAATGTGTTAACTATTTTTATCAATCCTGCACCATGTATAATTCAGACCACTGACTTGAGATCCTGTGTGGCAGTGCTATTTTTAGGCTATTCCTTAAAGAAGTCTCCATGAGTACATAGATGCTGCAAGTATATTTTTGACACAACGAAGAGAACTAAAGAGGACATTCATTTTTGTTGGTAACTATATAGACTTAAAATAAGAGTTAGCATCTAGATATTGAAATATATGGATGAGAGAGAAAACTCTTATACTTACTGTGTTCATTCTTAGTTTCTGGATGATAGCCCCATATCTCCCAACCAGTATCCTTGTTCTCATCTTCTTGTTTGTCAGAAAGGAGGGGACATTCACATCCATCCACCAGGACTGCCCTTTGGCCACCAAAGCAAGGAGGGACACTGCCTCTCCTATGTTCTTCTGTTCATCTTTCTTTCCTTCCAATAGTTGAGCATCCACTGTGGGTATGATAACATTGAAAGCAGATGCAAGAGAAGCAAGAAATGTGAAAGACACCCCATTATTCATTCTCCAATTCCTTCATCTATTCATTCAGCACTCATTTTGAAAACTTATATGAACATCTGTCATGTGGCTGGCAAGAGGAGATGACAAATCTGAAACACATTAAGGTGACATGAGATCATGAACCTTAGAATTAGCTATACACAGGTGTTGAAATGATGAGTGAATGGGGAAAGTAAAGAATGTCTTGTAAGTTGTGCAAAGCATGTTGGTTGAGAAGGAAGTTGAGGGAGAGCAATGTGGAGAGTGTCCTGGGGTCCAAAATGGGGGAGCAGCCTAAGGAAAGAGTGACAAGGAGCAAATGAATCATGCTTGTAAAAACAGGAGGGACACATCATGGCATTCCATAAATAGTTGCGAACCAACTGTGCTCACCAGAATGAGATGTTCTGAAATGTACAGGCCAGTGGGGACCACAGACCAGCAGGGACCACAGATCTGTGGGGACTAACATGGTCTGGGCCAAGGGTCATGGCTGGTCCTTCCTTCTCAGTCCCTATTGATGGTCCTTTGTCTTCTCCCCAACTCTTGATGTAAAATACCAAACTCTGAAGGACAGCACCAGTCAATGCAGAGCCAATCTGCAAGAGTAGGAGAAATGTTTTTTATACTTGTTTCTTTGCTTTTAGTAGGTCTTGGCATTCAAGGAAATCTCTGTCATATCACCATATGGAAACAAACCTAAGGAACAGACAGCTCAGGGACTAAATCCCAACCTTAGCTCTTTAAAGTATTAAAATGAGCAGTGAGCAGAGAAAGATCACGAAGCAAAGAAACTGGAAATAATGGCCCATCCTAAGGAATATGATGAAAATCCAGACGCCATCAACCAAGACCATACTTTGGACATACATGACAAAGACTTTAAGACAATGATCCTCAGTGTGCTCAAGGTGTTAAAGAAAAACTCAGTGAAAGAACTAAAGAATATTAGGAAAACAATGAATGAATAATATGAGAATTCCAATAAAGAGAAAGACCTTTTGAAAGAGGTCTGCAGTTGAAAACAGAAATATTGCAGTTGAAAGGCACAACAACTAAAATGAAAAATTCCCTAGAGGTTTTCAACAATAGATTGGAACTGGCAGAAGAGAGAATCAGAGAATTCAAAGGCAAAAACAATGAGATGATTCAAGCTGAGAAGCAGAAAGAGAAAAAAAAGAAGAAAAACTTACAGAACCTAAGAGACCTGTGAGGCACCATCAAGCTTACCAACAAACACACTAACAGATCTCCAGAAGGAGAAGAAAGAGAGAAAGGAGCATAAGAAATATTTGAGGAAATAATGGCACAAAACCTTCAAAATTTGACAGAAGACCTGAATAAGCATATTCAAGAAGCCAGGCCCAGAGAGGATGAACTCAAAAAAGGAGCACACCTAGACACATAGTAGTCAAACTGTCAAATGCCAAGGGGAAGTAGAGGGTTCTGAGAGCTGCCAGAAAAAGGCAATGTGTAATATGTGAGGGAGTCCAGATAAGACTGTGTCAATTTCTCATCAGAAACCATGGAAGCAAAAAGGCAGTAGCATGAAATATTTAAAGTGGGGGGAAAAACAACTGCAAACTAAGTATTTTATATCTGGTGAGACTTTCTTTCAAAAATTAGAGAGAGATTACATCATTACAGGTAAACAAGGATTTCATCACCAATAGAACTTCCTTATAAGCGATGCTAAAGAGAGTTCTTCTGACTGAAAGGAAAGGTGTATTGAAGTGACATGAAGAAATAAAGTCCTCTAGTAAAAGTAAAAGTATGGGTAATTATAAAAGGCAAGTACTATTTCATCATAATTTTTGTTATACAACCCCATTTTTTTACTTCTAACATGTTCTAAAATGCATATACATGAAACTGATGACAAATCTATGGTTTTGGACATACAATGTAAGACGATTTCAACTGTAACCAGTACAACATAAAGGTCGGAGAGCAGAAGGGTAAAGGAACAGATTACATGCATGCTACTGAAGTAAAGTCAATATCAAATCTAACAGGAATACTATAAAATAAGGATGTTAAATTTAAACTCCACAGCAACCACAAAAAAAGGTACAAGAAAAAATATATACCGAAAGAAATGAGAAGGGATTCAAATTACACATTATAAAAGCATAGATAATTCTGACAGTAATGGAAGGTTGGGGGGACAAAAACCCATACAGCAACAAATTAGGCCACCTAGTTGAAATGCACAGGTATGTAGAAACACAGAAACTACTCACACTGACTCAAGAAGAAGTAGACAATCTCAGTAGACCAATAACAAGTAAAGAGATCAATTCAGTAATCAAAAATGTCCCATTAAAGAAAGGCCTAGGACCAGCTGGTTTCCCTAGTGAATTTTAATAAATATTTCAAGAAGATGTAAAACCAATCCTGCTCAAAATCCTCCAAAAAATTTAAGCGGAGGAAACATTCCTGAACTCATTGTATGTAGCTAGTATCACCCTAATATAAAAGCCTGATAAAAATACTCAAGGAAAGAAAATGACAGACCAATATCCCTTATGAATACAGATGCAAAAGACCTCAACAAATACCAGCAAACTGAATCCAACAGAACACGAATTGAATTATACACCATGATCAAGTGGGATTTATCCTAGCTATGCAGGCATGCTTAAACATAAGGAAATCAATTCATGCAATGCTCTACATTAGTTGAACAAAGGGAAAAAATGCATGATAATGTCAATTGACATAGAAAAAGCATTTAACAAAACCCGGTAGCCTTCTTGACAAAAACACTTAGAAAACTAGGAATAGAAGGAAATGTCCTCAACATAATGAGGGGATTTATGAAAAATCATAGCTAACATCATACTCAATGGGGAAAGACTTACAGCTTTCCTTCTAAAATCAGAAACACGACAAGGATGCCCACTGTCACTGCTGTTATTCAACATTGTACTGGAAGTCCTTGCCAGGGCAATTAGGCAAGAAAAAGAAATAAAAGGCATCCAAATTGGAAAAGAAGAAGTAAAACTTTCCTTACATCCAGATAACATGATCCCATACTATAGAAAGTTCTGAAAAACCCACAACACAGTTACCAGAGCTAATAAACAAATTCAGCAAAGTGGTGGAGTATGATATCAACCTGCAAAAATCAGTACTGTTTCTATACCTTTGTAATGAACAATCTGAAGAGGAAATCAAGAAAAAAATTCCACTTACAATAATAGTTAACACAATTAAATAACTTGGAATAAATTTAACCAAGGATGTAAAGTATTTATACATGGAAAACTACAAAACTTTGCTAAAGAAAATCAAAGAAGATCTAAATAAATTGAAAGAAATTCTATGTTCATGAACCAAAAGACTAATAATGTTAAGATATCAATTCTACCTAAAGCAATTTACAGAATCAACACAATCCCAATCAAAATTCCAACAGCTTCCTTTGTAGAAATTGAAAAGCCAATCATCAAATTTATATGTAAGTGCCAAGGGCCTTAATAACAAAAACATCTTGAAAAAGAACAAAATTGGAGGTCTCACAATCCTAATTTTAAAATGAGTTACAAAGCTACAGAAATCAAATCAGCAAGACACTGGCATAAAGGCTGACATATGGACCAATGGAATAAAATTGACAGTTCAGGAGTATAACTTCACATCTATGACCAACTGATTTTTTACAAGAGTGCCAATTTCACTCTGAAGAAAAAATATTACCTTAAATGGTATGGGAAAACTGGTTTTTCATATTAAAAAAAAAAAGAAGGTTGTCTCCTACCTCACACCATATAAAATATTAACTTCAAAAGGATCAAAGACCTAAGTATAAGAATCAAAATTATAAAACTCCTACAAGAAAACACAGGGAAGCATCTCTAGGACCTTGTGTTTAGTTATGGCTTATTAGGTTTTATACCAAAAGCATGAGTAACATAGAAACAAAAGATAAATGAGACTTCATTACAATTAAAAACTTTTGTGCATCACAGGCTTCATCATGAAAGTAAAACGACAGCCTACTGAATGGGAGAAAATATTTGGAAATCACATATCCAAAAGGGTTTAATATTTAGAATTTCGAGAGAGAGAAATCCTACAACTCAACAACAAAAAGATATCACCCAAAATAAAAATGGGCAAAAGATTTCAAGAGACATTTCCCCAAAGAAGATGGATAAGTGGGCAAAAAGGCACCTGTAAGGATGCTTAAAATCATTAGCCTTTAGGGAAATGCAAATTAAAACCAAAATGAGATACCATTTTACTCCCACTAGAATGGCTACCTATTCAAAACATGGCAAATAAGTTTTGGAGAGGATGTCGAGTAATAGAAACACTTATTCATTGTTGATGGGACTGCAAAATGGCTCAGCCAAAATGTCACAATAGATATTGTGACCCATTATCTATCTATTAGATAGATAGCCAAACTACCCAGATCCAGTAATTTGGTTGTTAAGTATAGGCTCACCATATGACCTGGCAACCCCATTTCTAAGTATATACCCCAAAGAATTGAAAGCAGGGACTCAGATTTGTGCACTCTGATGTTCATGGTGACATTATTCACAATTGCTAAAAGGTGGAAGCAAACCAAGTGCCCATAGAGGATGAATGCGTAAATAAAATGTCATATATACATACAATAGAATATTATTCAGCTGTAAAAAGAAATGAAATTCTGATACATGCTACAGTATGGACTAACCTTGAAGACATCATGTTGAATGAAATAAGCCAGACACAAAAGGACAAATATTGGATGATCACATTGATTTGTTAATAATCAAATAAGCAAATTCATAGTCAGAAACTAGAACACAGAGTTCCAGGAGTTGAGTGCGTCTAGGGAATGGGGTGTTAATGTTTAATTGGTCTAGGATTTTTTTTGGGGGGGGGGGGGTGATGGAAATGTCTTGGCAATGCATAGTGCTGATGGTAGGAAAGTGTTGTGAATATAATTAATAACACCCCTGAATTAAAATTTAAATGTGATTTAAAGGGGATATTTTAGGTTACTAGAATAAAGATTTCTTTAAAACCTCAGAAGACTGTAGAACACAGATAGTGAACCCTAATGTAGACTGTGGAGTATAGTCAAAAGTATGATTATAATAATACTCATTCATCAGTTGTAACAAAGCTATGACACTAAGACAAAGTGTGAATGATAGGGAAAACTGGGGGTGTGAAGGAGCTATGTATTTTCTGCATGATTTTTTGGTAATAAATTAAAAATAATAATAAATACAACATATGGGCTCCTCTGTCATTGTGCTCTAGGGCTGGACACTGGCCTGGCAAGACTACTCCCCAAGCCGTCACTCACTTCTCAGGCTTGAGAACATCACTGGCCCCATCTTCTCACCCAGATCCCATGCTGGAGCCAGCCCCTGCTGCTGAAGGCTGGGAGGCACTGAGCAGTGGAAAAGCCACAGGAGAAGAAAAGACAAATGTGCTGCACTGGTTTGAAAGGACTTATGTACTCTAGAAGGTCGTAATATAATCCTAATCCAATCTTGTGGAGGGCAGCCATTTCTCTTAAACCCTATTTAGCACAGTGTGTTGGAAACTTGATTAGATTATCTCCATGGAGTTGTGATTTGCTCAAGAGTGGGTGTTAAACTAGAGTAGGTGGAGATGTGTCTCCACCCATGCCAGGTAGGTCTTGATTACTTTACTGGAATCCTATAAAAGAGGAAACATTTTGGAAAAAGATGGAGATCCTGAGAGAGCAGAGAAGAACGACAGAGCTATGAGGAAGCCACACCAGAGAATGCAGCAGAACCAGGAAGCAGAGAGTCCACCAGCCAGCGACTTTTGGAGATGAAGAAGAAAAATGCCTCCCAGGGAGCTGGAGAGGAAGCTAGCAGATGACACAGTGTTCACCATCTACCCTTCCAGCTGAGAGAGAAACCCTGAACTTCCTCAGCCTTCTTGAATCAAGGTGTCTTTCCCTGGATGCTTCAGATTGGACATTCCTATAGACTTGCTTTAATTGGGATGTTTTCTCAGCCTTAGAACTGTACTAGCAACTTATTAAATTTCCCTTTTAAAAAGCCATTCCATTTCTGGTATATTGCATTCTGGCAGCTAGCAAACTAGAACATGTGTTAACTAGTCAACTTCTTTAAATAGGACTGCCACAGATTCTTGTTCATTGAAGTATGGCTTCCCCAGCCTGCCCAGGATCCTTTTTCACTTGGCTCTGTGTTCCATTTTGCCGTCCCTATGGCAGGGAGGAGTTAACGTGGCCATGGTGAATGAAGAGCCCTGGTTTGTACTATCCAGCAATTCTTTGTCTCAGGTTTACGCAGATGTCGGTCAGGATGTAATCTGTGTTGGAGAGGTACCGTTTCTTCACAGTGGCAGTAAGGTGAACAATGCACAGCAGAATCACAAATGATTTCATTGTTGTAAAACATTTAATGAGGTGGAATCAAGTTTTTAAGCATTAAAATAAAAATTTCAACTTTAAATAGTTTTGATTTAAAATGTAAGGTTCAAACAATTAAAATTTGTGTTTTGCTTTTTTATTTTAACACCTAATTTTGAATATTTTAGAAGCAACATATATATTTTTTAAATCTGGAAAACAATTTAAATTTGCTTTTATTTTTACATTTCATTTACATTTTTCAATAAAAGTATATTCCATTTCATTTTGTGCACATTGTACCATTTCATTTTTAATGTCTTTATCATTAACATTCCTAGGAGACAAATTATGTGAAAATCTTGATTATGCAACATAATTAACAATTATACTAAACTGAAGGCAAGAAAAACAAATTTTATAGAAAATATATATTCATTTATGGGTTAGTGTCTTTGTTTTCCTTATTCAAACATTCCTGGCGCATGAATAGAACCCCCAGACACGAGAGCATTAAGTTCAGTCATCTTTGCTATTTTCTCCTTTTGGTCATATAAAAATCATAACTTTCCACAAATTTTTCTGTATCAACATCATGAAAGTAAGAGGATAGGGGACATTTTCTCTGACCGTTTGTCACCTTGATGTGCACATACAGACTCGACTTCTGGTCTTTGGCCCTCTAGCTGCACGCTTGCTCCAGGTCCCAGGCGTGTTGAGGCCGTGGGTCCCCAGAGGCTCGGGACAGAGCTTTGGGGGTGAGCCTTCCTTCGCTCCTCTCTTTCTCTGTCGCCCTCATTCAGTGCAGCAGGGACACCTGTTGGCTCGAGTTTTGGCTCTATCCAGAGTCAGCTGAGGCTTCCCCATTCTCTTAGTCGCTGCAGCAGCCTCTGAACCGGCTCTGCAGCTTCCACTCCTGCTTTTCTGTGGCCTGTTCCCAGCCCAGCGGCCAGGATGGATGTTTTCGGATGCAGTCACATGACGCTTCCCTCTGCCCAAAGCCCTTGCCGTGGTCCCCTTTCAGCTGGAGAAAAGACCAAGGTCCCTTCAGGGTCCCCAGAGCCTCCTACACTTTGCCCCCACCCTCCAATCGCCAGGCTGCATCTACTCCTCTGGCCGTCCCCTCGCTCTCCAAAACCTGCCAGGCACAGGCTTGCCTCAGGGCTCTAGTCCTGGCAGTTTCCTCCACCTGGATGCTTTCCCTGGAAAACCTTGGCTTACTTTCACCTCCTTCAAGTCTTCACTCAAGTATCACCTTCTCCAAGAAGCCTGCCCTGACCACCCTTTTTAGAATTGGACATGCCCTGTCTTGGTTTCCTAGGGCTGTTGTAATCAAGTGCCACATATTGAGTGCTTAAAGCAATAGAAGTTTATTCTCTCACAGTTCTGGATGCTAGAAATCTGAAATCAAGGTGTCCACAGGCCACACTCTCTAAGGTCTGTAGGGAAGAAGAACCCTCCTGGTCTCTTCCTGGGGTTGCAGGTCATCCTTGGGTCCCTTGCCTTGCAGCTGTAGCACACCAATCTCTGCATCCTCAGTCTCCCCGTGGCCTTCTCCCCTCTGTCTATGGGTCCTCACACCCAAATATCCCTCTGCTTATAAGGACACCAGTCATAATGGGTTAGGACCCCGCATACCCTGGTTTGACCTCCTCTTATCCATTCACATCTTCAGCAATCCTGTTTCCCAATAAGGTCACATTCCCAGAACAGGGTGTGCTGGTTTAAAACTGTTGTGTACCCCAGAAAAGCCATGTTCTTTAATCCTCATTCCATATGCTGGGTGGGATCTTTCTTTTTGTTTCCATGGAGATGTGACCCACCCAATTGTGGGTGGTAACTTTTGATTAGATGGTTTCCATGGAGATGTGTCTCCATCCATTCAAGGTGGGGTTGCTTACTGGAGCCCTTTAACAGGGGAAAAAAAATGCTTGAGAGCACACAACCAGAGAGAGACCTTTGGAGATGCAGAAGGAAAATAAATGCCCCCAGGAAAGACTTATGAAATGAGGAGAGAAAGCTAGCAGACAGTGCCATGTACCCTCCCATCTGAGAGAGGTGTCCAGAAGCCACAGACACCAGCAGACGTCAGCCAGATGCCTTCCCAGGTGACAGAAGCGTTCCAGTCAAGCCTTTCTTGAGTGAAGTCAACCTCTTACTGGTGCCTTAATTTGGACATTTTCATGGCCTTAGACCTGTAAACTTGCAACTTAATAAATCCCCTTTTTGAAAGTCATTCCATTTCTGGTATATTGCATTGCGGCTGTTTTAGCAAACTAAAACACAGGGTTAGGACTTAAACACAAATTTGGGGGGAACAAAATTCAACCCATCACAGTCCCTTATTTGTGTCACCAGCCTGAATGCCCAATCCACATGAGGTCACTTGATTTTTTTCCCTATGACCTATTACATCTTCTAAAATACTCTATAATTGACTTAGTTATAATGTGCATCATCTGATAGTTCCCCCTTAAATATAGGTACAGATTTTTACACGCTTTATTCACCAACATAGCCTGCTCTAAGTTGGCTTTCAATCAAAATTTACTGAAGGCATGAAAGTGAGCAAAAGAGGGTTCTTTGGTGGGGAGCTTTAGGTCAAGGCATGAAGGGGCAAGGGGGATTTGGGATCACTTAGTTTAGTGGCTTTCGACACAATCTGAGGGCAGAAAAACCCTTAGTGCGCCCAACCTGGAGAGCAGACACAGGTATTAGAGAAGGGTACCTGGAGAGCCTTGACTTCAGGTGGCCAGGGAAGAGCTGGGTCGGGTCTCTGGCCTGGCCACCTCATTGCTGCTTTCTGTCCCTGCTCCTGGAGGTGCTGCCCTGGGATACCACAAAATGGAAACAAGCCATGGGGAGCTCCTGGTTTTGAGCAATGAAGTAGCCTGAAGAGGACTCTTAGCATTTGCTCGTCAGGGCATTGGGGTCCAGAGAGACCAGGCGCTGAAGAAGGCTTGTGCCCAGGAACTTCCCGGCTGAGGCTGGTCCCCCAGCCATCTCCATCTGTGCTCCTGCTGGGGCCTCCAGGTGTTGTGGCCAGCCTTGGCAAATCCAAAGACAGATGCCCAGTTAAGTCTGAATTTCAGATAAATAACTCATTCTTTTAGTAAAAGGTATGTCCTGAATATTGTATGCATTGTTTTAACTGAAATTCAAAATGACCTGTATTTCATGTGGCAACTCGACTCCAGGGCATTGCAATGGGGCAGGGGACCCCCATCCCCAGTACCACAGTCTCCTGGCCTTTCCCAGGCCCAGGGGTCCAGGAAGACCCGGCTGCCCAGCCACTCCCCTTTCTTCAGCTCCGCATAAGCAGAGCCCTTTCATCTACCCTTTGGAATGGGGGTGTTATTTGACACCCCCTTCCTGGGCCCTTCCAGCTTGTCTTCAGGGCAACTCGCAAAACATCAAGAGGAGCATTCAAGCTTTCCCCGGCCGGGAAGCCCTGACTCAGGACACAACCTGAGCGTTTTTCCCGCGAAGGAGAAGGAAACTCCATACTCTCTCTCTCTGTCTCTGCCTCTCTGTTTCTCTCTGTCACTCGCTCGCTCGCTGAGAAGTCCATAGCAGACCAAAGATAAAACGCCAATTAAATTACAGTGACTGACACCAGGACATGAGATTTTAGAGAATTGGAATATCGTGAAATACACTCAACACGAAGTCTGTGCTGCGCGTGACCAGCCTTTGCTGGTTCTGACTGCCCTGGGTGCTCCACCAAACCTGCTGTTAATCTCCGGGCACGGCAAGCACCGCACGTGCCTGACCCTTCCCCACACGGGGTGGCGGACAGCTGGCCCTGCCCAAACGCCTGCTTGCAGCACGCTGCCACCTCATCATACGGGACAGCCAGGCTCTCGAGTCCAGTGTTGGAAAAGAGCGATTCCTTCTGACTCTTTCTCTGGCAGGGGGGGAAAAAAGTATTTTGCTAAAGAGAAATAAGCTCGGGCTGCACCTGAAAAAGGCGCTTTGTCTCATTCCCCATGAGATGGCATTTGGGTGGAGGCACCCTCTCAACTGACCCTGCTTTCCTCCAGGTGTGGCCTACTTAACCAAATGAGCAAAGTGCATCTATAATTAGAATTATATGCAAAATGAAAAGACTCTTTAAGGACCATCTCCGTACCTCATCATCTTCTGTATCTGTTGTCATGGAAGCCAGCAGATAGCTCCCAAAATCTAGATGGTATGCAGCATTTGCCCTCTCGCCTCTTTAAATAAAGTTGCCTTTTTTTCCTTTGGCTTCTGAATAAACATAAACGTGGGTTTTTAGTGCAAAGTCGCGATTTCAAGGTTATTGATGCCACACTAAATTAATACAGTCTGCACGCCGCCCTGGCTAAGCCAGGGATACTCCTGTCTTCTGAAAGCTTGACATTTGTTTTTCATCATGAACTTAAAGGTCACGGGCTACAGATGGATCAGGGTTCCTGCTTGAGTTTACATTTACATGCATTTTATTTTATTCCCACATGCGCTTTTTATGAGACCCATCACCGGGATAAAACCGTAGCGCTCCCTTATCCTCTCAGCCCTCAGCAAACCAGGAGAGTTGTCAAGCTGCCGTCTCTACATAATGTGAATTAAAATAAGAAATATATGCTGATTTGATATTTCAAAAGCAAAAGCATTAAGTTCAGCAGTGGTTAAAAGTGGCTATTGCAGAGAGCGCGCACGTTTCCTGGGGTTACCTCCTTGTTAGTGTGATCAGGGGGTGGACTGGCGATGGAAACTAATCCTATTAACGCGATTTGAGTTTAAAGACAGACGTTTCACCTCCCGGAGAAGCCAAACGCGGTTAGCCGATTGGTTCAGAATGGATGGAACAGGCAAATTAAGGAGTTTCAAATTCCTTAAAATTTTTGCTTGTGAGTGTGCTTCTGCTCCAGGTAAGCCTGGGACTTGTACGACTGCCCCTTTTCTTTTGTGATACCAAATAACGTTTTACATTTTTTACCAAAATACCTGTGGAGCTGACAGAGCATGATGCATTCATTTTCCTTGATTTCGTAGTGAGGGAAAAGGCTAGCATGAATAATTCAAAAATAATGCTGAGACTGTTAAGATTTAGTAGTGGAGAGGTCACCACAGCTGGGAGAAATGAGCTGGGAGACTATTACTATTCCAGGTCTTTGAATCTCAAGGTGATATCATTATTATTTCTCTATGTCTATAATGTGGTGCCGCAACCAGCTTATCGCCGTGTTTCTCATGTAGAGGAGAAAGATCAATTACATACAGACCTCAAAATGTGAACCGTAAGCACTGTCCAATAAAACTGTCATTAACAGTCCCCACAATTTTAGCTGCCTGCTTCCAGGTCAAGCTGCTTTAAAAATGATAACTGACATTGAAAGGTTGAACAAAGAGCATTTGTCCTAAAGGGAGCCATTTCTTACCCAAATAATTGAAACTCTTTAATAATGCTTGCTAATTTTGGTCTGAACTGCCCAAAGTATCTAACAATGAGCTGAGTTCTGCAGATGCTCAGAAGAAGGGATGGGTGCTCTGGAATCTCCCTTGACAAATAGGTTTATTACAGGATTGAGATCAACTGCAAGCATACTTGAGTAGGCTTAAAGCAGTTCCATGCAATCATATCTAATTTATTCCTGTTTTCAACCAGAAGTGGAAAGATCCCACCAAAAAATAAAATTCATGCCGGAGCAGTGTTTACGATGCTTCATTCACCATTTGTTACCACTACATAATCAGTGATAAATCTTGCTTTCTCTGGAACGGGATTAAAAAACACCTCTACATTCAAAAATATTAAAATGGAATAGAGCTATTACTACTGGAAAATTCCTCTTTTCTAACCCCAAAGGGTCGCTCCATGTTTAAAACATCTTTTTTTCCTTACAGAATTTTACAAGCCTTTCCACCAGCTTACTTTTTAATTAAATCGTTTCTGTTAATGTCAGAGCTCTGAAACATCACATTTGGTTAAAGGTTTAGCAAGCAGTTCATCGCACTGGTGATTTCGGTAAGAGGGGACACAAAGGTCCTATAGATTTTTTTTTCCTTTATCAGGTCTGCTTCGATGCTCTTGCTGCTCGCTTCCCCAGGCTGCCCTGCCTGTGTGTGTGACTGATTGGAGGTAACTGCTCACAGAAGATGCTCCTAAACTCAATCCCTGCAGCTTCGCCACTTTTTTTTGCAGGTGACTTTGATAACGCCTAGAGTTATTTCTGCATCTGTTATGTAATGTTTCTATGCTTTATTTCCCTAAATTTTTTTTACAATTTTCTTATTTGGGGTCTATTGGGAAATGAGGACCCTATGCATTAAAAGGCACCATGTCCTTGGTGGTCAGTGTTGGATAACCCCTGAAAGGTACCCCCTTGTCCCCTCCTCCGTCCTCCCTCTCTTCCGTTCCCGTCCTCCCCCACCCCTTGATCCCGGCAGCCATGGGATGGAGTGAGGGCAGAGCCCAGCACTTGCCATGAGGGAGGCAGAAAGGAACAGGGAGGGACCCAGGCCCTTTGTGGGTGTCATGGCCTCAGGCCACTCGCTACACCCCCATGTCCCTGGCGCCTGGCAGCTTCCCAGCCAGTGCAACGGTGCAGGCGCAGAGCGTAGGGTCGGGGTGTCTGCCCTCCTGGCACGATGGGCTGAGTGCTCAGCCGCCCGGAGTGCTGTGGCGAGAGGAGCACAAGCCCCACTGTTCACGCCCATCGGCGAGGAGCAGAGGACAAGGACCTCTACCACCCGGCGACGTGAGCCACACGCCAGGCACACAGCGCGCGCAGGGCGGGCGGTATCTGCAGGGCTGCCTATTTGGGACATAGTCCGCCACCCAAGCACCCCTGAGCAGAAGCCCCCTCTCTTCTCTTCCAGGGGGGGGCCCTTTGCCGTGCCTCCCAGCAGAGGCCTCCTCCTGGCATTTGTCCCATGCTCGGCCATTTGGTCACTACTTGTCACATGAACGCTGCTCCCGGCGCAGTGTGATCCAGGGGACGTGGGAAAGACAGGCCAGGTGTCATATTCGAGAGAGGAATTCTGCTGTCCCGGCCCTTCTCCTGGTGTGGCTCGTGGTTCCAGGCCTGCACGTCGTGCCCTGTGGGGCCAGGGAGTGGTGTGGAGCCGCGGGCTGGGGCCTGGCGTGGGGAGCCTGGGGCAGCTGCATGGGGTCCGGGACTGTGTCCCCCGGGGCCCGCCTTTGTAGCTGGCCCATACTTACGAATAACGAAGGAGAGGCAGAGCCCGGCCTCCCCTGCTCTCACCGTCCCCCCCCCGCCCCCCCAGCCTGCCGGGCTGGACACTGGCCGGAGAGAGAGAGAGACAGCCCCCGCCTTTCCTTCTTTCCTTTTTCCCTTTTCATCTCTATCCAGCTGTCCCGAAAGGCTCTGGGCTCATACAGGTGGAGAAGAAACAGGTGATAAAGACACGATAGCAAGCAGTGTCTTATTCACTCACCTGGGCCTGGGAGAAAACTGGGCATGTCTTGGAGATGACCAAGGAGCTGGAATCCTCGTGGGGAGGATGGCTCGAACATTCTGAAGGTTTCCTTCTCCAGGCGCTCAGGGGTGGGATCCCACTCGGTCCATAATCGCAGCTAATGGGCTGGCCAGGGAGGCGTCAGGGGCGTAAATGGTCTAACAGTACATTGACTATAAATGGCAAAGCCATAAGTGACATTACTTTGCAGATAAGAAACAATCACGCCATTAAACAAAGGTGTTTAGTGTATCAGTCACCCTAACTTTGATTTATTGCAAGGCATTTGTCTGTCACCAGCACAATGGAAGCTATAATGCAACTCAAGGGTTTAAAGGGAAAATTAAGATGAATTCTGCTGCTAGCGCTTTGGTTGCCACAGATGCAAAATCGGGCGGGCTTCCCAGGCCCAGAGGCTAAACACCCAGAGGGTGGCAGGGAAGTTACCCTGGGGAATTGGAGGCTGGGCCCCCCCAGGGCAGGACGGTGACGACCAGGAGGGGAGAGATGGTTGTTCCAACTGGGTTCCCCAAAGGGAATAACATATTTCCAGATACAGAGGGTTTCCCCCGTTCGCTTGAGAGGCTACACCAGAGACATGAATGGAAGCAGTGAGGAGAGTTCTTTCTGCGAACATCGTGTTTTCAGATATAATCTTGCCGAATACAGCTGCTCCCTTCTTCAATTCCAATTTAATCTGGCAATGGTTTTGGAATACCAACCACAGGCCCGGTGCCAAGCCAGGCCCGGGGAGTGAAGTGAGGAGGAAGTCAGGCCCTCCCCCCCCAGAGGCTCCTGATCCAATGCTGACCTCGCTGGTGCAGGGGGCTGCCCGACAAAGGTGCGTGGGGAGGCTGAGGCAGAGAGACGATGGAGCGGTGGGCGTGTGGGGACTGGTGGGGCTCACAGGAGGAGCATGGCCTTTGGTTAGAAGATCAGGAAAGACGGGAAGCTGAAGGCGGATTTTAAAAGGCTGGAGGCCAAAGGAGGTGGGGTCTCTCTTTGTTTCCTGGGGCTGCCATAAAAAGGGACCACGATAATCTGGGTGGCTTTAAACAACAGAAGCTAATCTGACTGTTCCAGAAGTCCCCAGTCTGGGAGCCAGCACCATGGACCTCTGAAACCTGCAGGGAGCTTCCTTCCTGGCCTCTTCCACTGTGGTGGTTGCTGGTGTCCTTGGGGTCACTGGGCTTGTAGACACATCAGCTGTCGGCCCATCATGCTTCCATTGTCATGTGGCCCCTGCATCTGGGGTCTCCTGTCTTCTCCGTATAAGGACACCAGTGAGATTGAATTGGGGCCACCCTACTCCAGTTTGGTCTCTTAACTAATCTCATCTTTAAAGATTTCCAGGCATGGTCACCTTCACAGGGTCAGGGTTAGGACTTGAACATGTCTATTTGGGGGACACAGTCCAACCCATAATGGGGATTAGGAATTTCTAAGAAGAAGCCCTGGCTTGTTAAAAGATGCATGTGGGCGGGGTAACTTTCCAGAAACCTACCACCTCCAGATGGGTCCCTCACTAAATAAAATCCTGAAACCCAGAGGGCCCAGCCTCTTCAGAACATCAGCTACCCCTTATTATTGACAGCCCCTTGCAACAAGAATAGGTTAGCATGGTCATAGCTCAAACATCCCTAAAGAGAGCGATGGTCAGATCAAAGGTGATGGTGGAGTTATACAGTGAAGGTAAGGTTAACAAATGAATAGGATTGCTGAATCATTATTTTGCTATTTCTTTTAGTCTCCAGTTTCTTAGAGGAGCTAGAAGGAAAAATATAAAATTGTGGAATTGTAACCCATACCAAACTCTGAAATCTGTTCTACAATTAATTGTTGCACTGTGCTTTGAAATTTATTGCTTTTTGTATATGTTATTTTTCACAGAGAAGAAAAAAATGTTGATTGTGATGATAAAAAAATATTTATTCCCTCTAGCCTCCTGTATTCTGGAGCAACTAGAAGGAAAAATCTGAGATGATGTTATGGTAGCCTATGACATACTCTGGAATCTGACCTGTAACTACTTGTTAGAGAGTACTTTGAAAACTATTGCTCTTTTCTTTCTTTGCTTTGTATATATGCTATATTATACAATTAAAAATGTGAAGAAAAAGAGGTGTGTGCGGGATGGGAGAAGTAGGCTGGGATGTGGGGCTCCCGCTGGCTACTTCACTGATCACTGGTAGAGTCACTGCCAGAAAGACACACCATGCATTCAGGGGTTTTGGGTGGTTGGAAGAGGGAATCACTCCTGGTCTGACGAGCAACGGTGGGGTCGGCGAAGACGTCCACCCAGCAGTGTCTCAGAGTGTCCTGGAATGCGGTGGGAGGGGAGTCAGGGACAGGAGCAGGCGGTGGGAAGTGTGCTGGTGAGCGGTCATGTTGGGCTGGTGGGGGACAGTGGGCAGTGGCCTTCTTCAGACTGGGAGCTGCTGGTTGGAGAATTGAAGCTGACGTCAGCACCTTGCTCACCTTCAGGGGTGCAGTGTGTGGATAATGGGGGCTGTGCAGAGAATTGAGACTTGGGCGAGACATGGAGGAGCTGGAGCCATCTTCCCAAGGAACCGAGGTAGAGATAGAATGGTTCTCTCGAGATAGTTAAAAAAAACTCCATAAGACCAGAATGCATCTTCCTTCGGACATGTGCTTATTAGACGTCTCCTTGGAATGAGAGAAACAAGGACCATCCATCATAATCACTAAATACCTACTCTGTGCCTCCTTGTGCTGCACAATAGAAACAGAAGCTACAGGCATACACTTCCCCGCAGGGTTCTTTGCCACTCCCCCCGGCACCCCTCCCCACACCTCCCGAACACACATTGGGATGCCCCCAAAGAGATTGCACAGCCTTAGAGAAGGAAAGGCCGTCTTCATCTGCAGGGACATTATACCGACATGCATACTTTAAATTTAGAAAAGGTTCAGCTGTCTGGGGAAAAATGAATGAGACACCTTATGCTCTCAGTGGTGTTACTTGAGGGTTTGGGTAGGTCAGAAGTGGTTTCTATGCCACTATACAAAGCATTTTAACCGCTGCTCAAAAACCCTATAAACATCTCAAAAGCCTCTATGGCTCATTTTCTGGAGGCAGCCGGTGCAATTCACTGCAATCCTTTAGATCATAGCGGTACCTCAGTCAGCCTCGCTGAGCCTTCTGGATCAGCCCGAGAGGCGTGGATGCCTCTGCAGACACATGCTCAGTGTTTCAAAGACATTGTGGTGCTGCTCATTCATCCAACTAGCATTTTCTGAGGACCCAGGCTGTCCCTGTCCTTATTCTACAACCCAAGGACAACAGCGAGGAAGGCCACTGCCCAACTTTCATGGAGTGGCCACTCCCTCCAATGTGGACTCATGTCGTAGGGAAGGCAGGATAGAGCAGGGGTGGGGCTTGGGGATGCAGGTCACTGCTACCTGGATCTCCGTCTCTCAGCCTTGCCTCCGGCCCCAGCACTGGGAAAACAGCTGTCAGCTGTCAGACACCAGTTTTCGTGCCTGTGTGTCCAGTTAGCGCTTCCTAATTAAAGTCTTGCTGATCCTTGTTAGGATAAATCCCAAGAATGCACTCAGCTTTATAAGTCAAATATCAGTTTTTACTACAAGTCAAATGTATGTGATTGGGATTTTAGACAAATGTTAAGTGGGACCTATTTTCTTTGGATTATTCCATTTGTTTTCCTGCTTTAGACCTGGTGAAAGTTCCATTTCCAGTGAGTTGGCTGCGAGAAGCCCCAGGTCCTCCCTAGGCGCCCAGCACGGAGCACTGGGGTCTTCCCGTGGCTGTCACGGTCTCGGTGCCCTCTGCCATCCTCTCGGAAGGTGTGACCTGGAAGTGCCCTTTGGAACCTTGCCTCCCCCCTTTCCCTGCTGCCCAGAACCCCAGGGCCAGTCTTGAAGATGCCAAGCTGGGCATGGGCTTCACAGTTTCCCCAAACCACCTCTGTCTACCAGGCAAGCCTTCCCTACTCAGATCTGAAACCACATGATGGGTGGGAGAGGCCAGCTGCTTCCTTCCTTCGTTCACCAAAAACCCAGGAACAGCAAGTAATCATCAACATCATACACAGAATCATTCTCTTGGATGCCCCTTTCCCTGAACTGGCTAGGTGAGAGAACGGAACTTGGAAGTTTTGAGCATCTTGAGGCTCTGAGAGCCAGGGGCGTCAGTGGGACCCACCTGGGACAGGTGATTTTAATGATGATATCAATAGTAATACAGGTAATTGACATTTGTTGAAGGCTCACTGTTGTCTTTGAGGCAGTGTTCTCTGCTCTCTCACGTGACCCTCCAGTCCACGTTAGGTGTGTGGATATCCCCTCGGGCAGCTGTCCAGATCAGAAGGCTAAGTAATTTTCCCAAAGCCACAGTTGAGAGTCAGAGCTGGGCTCCAGGGTAGCTCTGGGTAAGCCAAAGTCATAGACAGGGGCATAAAAGGGCCTCCCAAGTACATTCCAGCCATTTCCAGGAGTAGTTCTCCAACTTGGGTGGGCTCAGAATCTCCTAGGCAGCTTGCTGGAAGTGTAAATACCTGGACCCACCTCTAGGGCACCTGCTCCAGCAGACCTGGCTGGGCAGAGCTAGGACTCTCCATTTTCAGCAAGTGGGGTAATCATTCATGGTTCGCCAAGTTACGAGAAGGGCCTCAGAAGCTGACAGATCCCCCTTCCTTTCAAACCACCTCTGTTCTCACTCCAACAAGACTTACATATCAATTTTCTATCAATACCTGAAAAAATTCCAAATATTGAAACTTCAGTGCTTCAAAGGACCATTCTTTGTGGAAAATAAAAGCGGAGCAGAAAGTTAAATGGCTTGGTGCCTAAGGGCAAGAAACGAAAGCTTGTGGAGAAAGTGGTTGTTCTGGTTTCGGAGTGCAGCTTACAGGCGCCTGCGTGCTGACGCCTTCTCCAGCCCTCGCCAGCGCGTGGGCAGCAGCGGGCACGATGCCGCCACCACACACCTGGGGTGGAGGGTGCACGAGGCAGCCGACAAAGACAGCCATGCCAGTGACAGCAACGGCATGAGGCAGTGACGACAACAAGGAAAATCACAAGGACGTGACAATGACAACAACGATGACACAATGACAAAAATGATGATGATGAGAAGGACGTGACAATGACAACGACACCAAGATGACACGACAATTGCAGAAACGATGATGACAGTGACACGGACATGGCACAATAACCTCGACCCCCACGACAATAAGCACGACAGTGACAAGGACGTGACAATGACGGTGATGAAAATGACAAAGATGGCAATAGCAAGGGCATGCCAAGGACAGCCGTGGCCATGACGATGTTGACCCCAACTATGACAACGATGGTGACTGTGGCTACCACAACGACAACACCCACAACGAGTGTGACGACAGGGCAACCACGAAAACTGTGACAGCGGTGACCATGATGACGACAGCAGCAGTGTTGACGGCAACCCCACAAAGTGCAGAGAGGCCTGGGGAGGGTCACCCCGTTGTCCCTTCTGGATGGTTCAAAGTACCCGCAGCACAAAGCTGCTGCGTGCAGAACCCTCCTTTCCTTTCAGGAAAAATTTTCAGGCGAACGGAATGTCATTTCTCCAACTTCCGTAGAAAAGCAGGTGACAAGAAACATCAGTTGGTGGTGTATTTCATATCACCAGTGATTCAAATTAATGTTTGCTTCCCTCCGCGTGCTTGCTTCTCCCCTAATTCTACAAGCTCGACTTCATATCCAGTGGAACTTACATTTATTTGTAATCTCACTGCTTACACGCCACTGAACAATAAAAGAACAATAAACTTAATAAAAAGCCCAAGTGATTGGAAATTGCTCTGGGAATGGTAGTCCAGTATGAAAGCTATAAATTTACTTGTGTGCTCATGACAATGTCAGCTAATTTTTATGAAAAGCCCATCACGCAACAGGGCACGGCAACACGGCGTGTTCACTTGCATGTCAGCCATCAGACTTCCCCTGGTAACAAAATGGAAAATGCATCATAAAATGATGTTTCAAGCCACAAATTCATCTTGAAATGCTCGCTCTATCCAGGAACATTTCTTTTCTGACCCTGCCTTGCACCTGAACTTTGAATTAATCATTCCCTTCCTATCCCATTACACAATCTCCACTGGCACCGTTGGGGGTGGGGGGTGGGGATCCAGGAAAACAACCACCAGAAATATCATCCCCCGTGATAAACTTGATTGGCCCATGTTAGCGAATCTGAGGTCAACATAATTAGTCCACAGAACCACAGCAGTGATCAAGAAGCCTGAAAACTTAATCTGAACACCATTATCATGACAATCCACTTTTAAATAGACCCCTGGGGACCCACTTATCATCGGGCAGGACCCAGGGGGAGGACCCAGTTTGTTGCTCAGTTGTCCCTCAGGATGACACAGGATAAAAAATTGGGTCTTCTTTTTAGTGTTTGGAAACCTCCTTTTTGTTCCTCATTTATGATGGTTTCTAACCCGCTCTTCTGATCCCCAAATATTTCTTATGTTTTAGAAAATTGAGTTGGTTTAAAAAAATAATAATAACAAAGAAACTTTGGCCAGATGACTGAAAGGAAAGATAACCATCTTGAAGAAAAATGTGCTGTGTGAATAAGCAAGATATCAACAGTGATAATTTATCCCCTGGCCAGAGAGAGTTTGTAAACTTTATGGCTGCGAGCCGAGGAGTGGAACCCATCTGTCCTGACTTTGTATGATTATAATCGTCAATAGATAACACCTTAACATTTATGGTCACCCAGGGAAGAAGGGAAGGGCAGGGGAAGAGGAGGGGTGAGAGAAAACTAGCCCAAAGACTGCTGTACCACTCGTGGCTCCCACCAGACTGGCCTGCCCATCTTGGCCTCCCTCTTGCAGCTGGAAGAGTGCGGCTGAGTGAGCAGGAGGGCAGGCCCTCGGACCCCCCACCCTCATTCCTACCGGGCCACTGTAGGGCATTGGCTTGGGGCCCTAGAGAAGGAGGAGTGGCACGGGGTGGGGGACTCAGAGGAAGGGACCCACGTGCCCAGGGCTTCCTCACTATTGGGTTTGGGCTGTGGCCAAAATGTGGCCTAGCACATTATCTGCAGGCAGAGTGACTCTCCAAGGCCCCAGAGCTCAGAGCCGCTCACTCCGGACTGGCTTACGCTTCCTGCCTTTGGGAAAAGTTAAATCTGGAGACTTTTCCCACAAGGCGCGCCCAGGCCCCAACCAGATCCACAGCTCCAAACTCCACACGGTAGCGGGAGAGGGCTCTGGGCGCTGAGCCTTCTCTCTGGGGACTGCTGGAAAGTTACAGTAACAATGGGAGGGGCTCAGGCTTTGGGGTTCCGGGGGGACATGGATCTCCCCAGGCCAGCTTCAGGTCTGCCTGTTGTGGGGGTTGCTTGCATGGTGTCTGCTCGATCAAGAACAGCTTGTCTTTTTTGTGTGTGTAAAGCATGCTGCTTCAGGTGGGCCACGGTGGCTCAGCAGGCAGAGTTTTTGCCTGCCATGCAGGAGACTGGGGTTCAATTCAGGTCCCTGACCATGCGATAAAAACAAACAAACAAAAAACCCATGCTGCTTCGACCCCTGTGTAGAATGCTTACCCTGGATTAAACTCCTGCTTACCCTTCAAGGCCAAGCTCAAAAGCAGCTCCTCTGGGAAGCCACCCTGGATTCTCTGTTTTTCGCGTGCACATTCTGTTCATATCACAGTGCCGGCCCCATAGCAGATCCTCAGTGCAACTTGCCATCTCGGTGTGTGTGTTTTTTTTATAAATGAGCTTTGAAAAATGTGAGTCTTTATACATCTGTGAAATGACGTGCAGCTTGCAATTTGAATAAGAAGTGCATCATGTACAATCAGCTAAAAAAATACCCGAGTGTTTATTTTTCCAGAAATGCACTAACATCACACAAATAAAATTAAAGTCACTTTAATAAAGGCTGAAAGTTAATACTAAATGAATCAAATCCTAGTGCTTAGCAAGAGAGTAATTCTTTTCCCATTTAGAGGGTGTTTAATACTTAAGGGTTGGTGCCTCTGTATGATTAATTACCGGGATATGCAGCAGACTCGAGTCTTATGAAAGTCCATTTATTGCACGCACATCCTTTCTACCGATCACCAAATGCAATGTTTTCTAATTCCTGCTGGAAGTGCGCTAAACTATACCTGCTAAATTTAACTGGATTGAGGGCGGAAACACAGCTTCCATTGTCTTCTCCAGAGCCATTGACTTAACAAGTTTTGCATTATTTCATCAGCCCCAGATCACATTATTATTGTCAACTAGACACATACATATTGCTTTGTTTTGTCTTCTAGGTTAAAGAATTTTGCAAGTCTTAATTTTAACCAAGGAAAATCCACTTTTTTTGGGGTGCACAAAACAGGCTTTTAGCTGCAATCATAAAAAATAAACATATAGAAAGATGGGTAACTAGATTTATATCCATCCCTGTGTAATTAAGAGAGAGCTTTTGATTTCAGTGAAATGGCAATTGCATAATGGGCTTTGAATGCAAGTTAAATATGAAGAGGAAGCAAAACATTTATGAAGTACACAGAGAGAGAAACAGTGAGATTTGTTTTTCAAGTGATAAAACATCATCCAATCACAATATTCACTTTTATGATTATGTTTTGCCAAATGATCCCAAATCTTTTTAATTAAAAAGGGGGGGGTTGACATGGCTAAAAGCAGAAGAGATGCCTTTTGTGCTTTTAAATGAAAAGATGCCTGCTGATTTTCTTAGGGCAAACCCAACTGGAGAAAAGCAATTGCTAAGAAATTTCTAACCAGTGAGCATTTTCACACTTATCGATTGTTCTTGCTTATACCTCTTGTTATTAAAGTTGATTTATCACAGACTACCGAAATATTTGAGAGTTCTTTCTTTTCAGAAGTTTCATGTTCTCGGTATTTGATTTCTAGAGACTGAAAAATGAACTGGTGTAAAGTAATATGATTTTTTATCTGCGACCAGTACAGTTAAGGGAGACTGCCTGTTACCCAATGCTTGGCTTGAGTTTTTAAAATTAAGGGTTTTTATCTTGCCCACAATAAGTATAAGGGCCAGGATGGGAAAGGAGACTCTATTTTGGCTCCAAGCCAGCCCAAATTGGCCAAGAGACAAGTTTCCTATAATTTGAAGATCTGCAGTAAAAAATGAACCTATTGTTTTTGCCAACCTTTATTTAGCTGTTTGCAATAAAAAAAAAGTTTCTATATTGCTTTAAAGAGAACCATTCTTATAACTTTCAATTCCACAAGACAGGAAAGTTAGTCATGGCGAATGAATGTACAAGGTTTCTATATGAGATTTCTGCTTTGGCAGTTCCAATATCCCATAGTAGTGTTGATAAAACCAGGATTGCTTGTCTCCTAGCTCTACCACCTTTTAAAAATAAAAAATGTAATCCTATATGTCTCCAGCCTACAAGTTGTCACCTCTGTTGTTTTAAATAGGGTTGAAGAGAACTAATCTCTGCTTGGAGTTAAAACCAAGGCAAAACAAACAAAAGATAAAGCACAACCCTCATTTTACGGTAGAGCGTGCTAGTACTATGTTGGTGGATCGATACTCTGACATTCTCACCTTTAGCCTTACAGTTATAAAACGTAGAACTGGGACCACGTGTCTCACTTAGGGACCGTGGCAAGGACTGCTCACTGTCCACCAATATCCACTTTGGGCCTCTTTCCCAGAAATGACCCTTTTAGAGGGTACCTGAACACCTAGAATGAAGGCGGCCTCTCCCTTTGCCCTTGGCAGCTGGCTGAGGCCCTGTCACTGAGTTCAGCCCATGGGACGTGGGCAGGTGCCTGGTGTAACTGTCAAGGGAGGGGTGAGGCCCCCTGGTTCCTCTTTGTTCCTCTCCCTGCCGGTTGCAAAGTGTTAGGGGTAAGAAGGCAGCTCGACCAGGAGAGGAGGGCGAGAGAGGGGTCCACGAAGGCCATGACTTACTTAGCATTTACCATATGCCAGGACTGTTACAAATGCTTTACATCTCTTACCTGTTTCTCTCAAAACCATCATGGAGCAGACGTGCTGTTATTCCTGTGTCACACATGGGGGGACTGAGGCACAGAGACATTGCACAGGTAGTAGGCAGCAGAGTCAGGGTTTCAGTCCAGGCGGGCAGTCTGGTGTCAGCGTCTCTGCTCCAAGCCTCCACTCTGTGGGGCCTCTAGAGTCTGTGGGGGCCACTGGAAGGGCGTCCTGGCTCGCTGACCCCATGGACTCCCACAGCACGCTTGCACCACTTGTCAGCACTGGCCTTTTCTTTCTCTGTCAAAGCAGCCAAACCAATATCCTGACTAGTGAAATGATGGTGTGCAATAGACATGATCTGATTATTTAGGAAAGAGGCAAATCTGGTTCAACTGTCCACTTGAAATGACAAAGGTTTCGGTTGGCTAAAGCTGTCAGGATGCAACATACCAGAAATGGGTTGGCTTTTACAAAGGAGATTTATTAGGTTATAAATTTACAGTTCTAATGCCATGAAAATGTCCCAATTCGTGCATCTAGAGGGAGATACCTTCTCTGAGGAAAGGCTGCTGGCATCCGGAGTTCCTCTGTCGCATGGGAGGCATGGATATGTGTTTCCAACCCTTCTCTCCAGATTCTGGTGTCAATGGTCTCTGTGCGTCTCCTTCTCTCTTAGCTGCTCCCCAGGCCTTTTCTTTCTAAGCTCTCTCTCCCCAGTTGTGTTCTCTGGAAGGACTCCAGTAAAGGATTGAGACCCACCTTGAGCAGGATGGGTCACATCGTCATGGAAACCACCTAATCGGAACTTTCCACCCACAACAGGTCTGCCCCCACAAGAATGCATTAAAACAGTGTATTTTTTTATGGGGTATACAACAGCATCAAACCAGCACAACGAGACAAGAATCCACAACCAAAAGAAGCCACAACTAAAATCTGAATCCCTATTCTGGAATTTTGATAACCAATTACTTAGGTTTATCGTGTCTCTGTCCAACTCTCAAAATCCAGGGTCTCATTAAAGGAAAACTGCAACGTCACTACCACCACCAACCCTTGGAGGAAAGTCGCACGTCAAAAAAGTTTTTGTCCAGAATTTGTCATTTTTTATATATCACATATATTTTTTTCTAATAGAAAGTGATGTATTCTTCCTGTATTAACAGAAGAATAACTTCTATTCAGGTAAAGATAATATGAAGTTTACTCCTTTGTGGGGGCAGAGGGGTGTTGTGTGAATGAAGCAGATTAAAGCAATACTCAGTATTTATATTATTATGGCTTTGCAACTACCTCTCAGAGCCATTTACTGTGATGACATTTATTTTATTATAAACCTTATGTTTTTTTCCTGAAGTTAGCAATTGCCTCCTTTTTTATTTTGTATTTGCCTTTTTGTTTTACACTCTAAATCTTTGCCTGGAGCATTAAACTTCCCTTAATAGAGTCATACATCTGGTAATCAATCAGTTCCATTTTTAAATTGAAACCACCATTCCCAGAGTCCTTTGTTCCCAGTAACCTTCTAGGTAAAGGGGCAAGTGAGTCGAGTTTTTGAGACCTTGCCTAGTGGAAAATGTTTATTCTCCCCTCATACATGACTAATCATTTGGCTGTGTATAGAATTCCTAGGTTGGAAATAATTTTCCCTCAGAAATGTGAAGGTGTTACTCCAGAGTCACCTAGCTTCTGCATTGCTGTTGAGAATGCTAATTCCTGTGATTTTGTATGTGACCTATCTCCTCCCCTTCTTTACAAGAAACTTTAAAATGTTTTCTTTATTCTTGATTTTCTAAAATTTCCTGCACCTTAGTGCAGGAAGATCTGTATTCATTGGACTATGTATTTGCTGGGTTAAAACCTTCTGACCAATGCTCTTTAGCCATAGGGACATTTAGAAAAACCAGTACTTTTTATCATCTCCCTTTCATTTGCTTTGTTTTCTCTTTATGGCTCTCCTACTATTCAAATATTAAGCCTTTTTGATTAATGCTCCTAAGCCTTTTTCTTTTCTTTCCTATTTCCCATTTCTTTAATGTTTTTTTTTCCTACTTTCTTGGACATTTCTAGATTTTCTACTTTCTCGGACATGTACTAATTTTATCTTCTAAATCTTCTATTGCATTACTATACATTTTACTACGTTTTAAATTTCCAACACTTCTTTATTGTTTTATGAATTTTCCTTCTAAATTCTCACATTCACATTTCTTGAATGCAAAAGCTTCTCATCTCTGGGGATATGAATTGCATGTTTATTTGACATTTTATTGTGCTTACTTCATTGTTTCTGTTTCCTAAAAGGTCATTTTCCTCACCTTGCCCATTCATTTGGACATCAGTCTTCCACATAAGTGGCTTTCCTGTAACATATGGGGACTAGTGGCTGTTGGGGGGACACTACAAAGCTTATTAGACACTCAACAAGTGGGGCTTCTTCACTGGTAGCTTCAACATCAGATGTTCAGGTGAGAACTGGCTATGCCACTGCTCTAAGTTCAGCATTAGAGCATCTTTGAGTGGGCCAGTTTCTTCACTACTGTGACTTCTGGGAGCTGAGAGAGAAGCAAACTGAGCATTGCAGTATTCAGTAAGCAGAATTTCACTTTATTTTTCAATATGGCATCTCACCTTTACCCTTATATGGCCTGGTGTCCCTGAGTCCAGGTAGTCTGGGGCTCAGCATCTCCAGAGGGCAACCTTCTATCTGTTTCTGCCAAGGTGCAGGAGGGGCAGCTGCCAGGGAGCCTGGGTTGGGAAGGGCTCTGGCATGGCTTTCCCACTGCTTGCGTTTTCCCAGTCATTGCACTGGAGCCTCAGCGGTACCTGGTGCCACCACACCTGAGCCCTTCTGGCTTTCTGCAACAAAGTGGACTTGCTTCTTGCTAGGTAAGTAGGCTCAACTTTTGGTACTGGTCTATGCTTATGCTCGTCCATCTGCTTCCTACCACCCAAAACCTGTTAACTATTCCTGTTGGCTGTCAGCTCGGGCCCTGTTTCCTTTGTCCTCATGAGTTCATGAGTTCTTACAATGTCATTACTGTCATTCTGGTGATATTTCAGGAAGGAATGGAAGATAAATGTGTTCAGTCTGCCATGGTTAACTGGAAGAACAGTTTTTACGTTTTGAGTTTACAAAAAAAGATTATTTTTAGGGGTGAAAAATGGTGAAGATAAATGAAATGATTTAAGACAAGTTAATTATTTCTGCAAGGCAGAGAGGATTTTATGAGACTCAGTTCTGATTTAGTCTTTTTTATTTTTTATTATAATTACTTGAAACGTGGTTCTAGAGACCATGAGATAGTCATATTCCAGAATAGCTAATTATTGAGAGATGTTTTTATGTATTCATTAGTGAGTCCTTTGACGAAGTAATATTTCCACTTGAACTAATTTGGTTGCATTTTCCATTATCGTTTCCAGCTGACCCTGGGTCATCAAAACTATAACTCAAAAAATAGATTTATTTAGTCTCAACTTTGACCTAGGTTGTTTCACTTCATATTTTCTTTTTAAAACTAGTAATGTGATTTGGGGCTAAATGCTCTTATAGGTTTATATTATTTTTATTTTGGATGTCTTGGAGAACTTGTAGAATGTGGAAATGTTTTCTGCAAATATTCAGATGACAGATTAATCTCTTATTTCAGGTGATCAACACGAGACAAATACACATGGTCCTCGGAAGTCCTGGCATAAGATTGGTTTCCTGAGAAGAAGTTCAGGGTCTGCTGGGTGGGGAGGACGCTCTGCCCTCCAGGAGGAGTTGGTGTGTGGCTCACAGAGGCCCGAGTGATCAGCTGGTCCCTAAAGCCCCACTGGGCAATGCTCCTTCACTTAAGCAATTTGAAGATGCCTTCAGGTGACTCAGAGCTCTCAGGTTCACCTTATTCCAACATATTTTTCAAGCCAGGAGAGCGCATCCGCAGTCTCTCACAAAGATGCGGCCACACAGGGGTGAGCCAGGGTCCTTGCTGGTGGGGCTGTGTTGCCAAGCATTTCAGAAACTCAGTTCTTAGGGCAACCTGGTAGCAAGGGAGACTGTCTTTCCGAAAGTGGGCCTGACCACCCTCTGACTCCTTCCCACCGCGGGAAGAAGGCTTCTCTGCAAAGGGAGTGGCTCAGCCCCTGTGCGGAGCAGTGTCACCCTTTCTTCAGGAGCATTGGTTCTCCCTCACAGGTGAGTCCCACCATGCACGGGGAGCCCGCTCCATCACAGGGACTCGGCACAGCCGGTGTGAAAGCACCAAAGGGACGAAAACCTGTACGGGGCCACACATCCCTAATGTGCTTCCTATTTCCACATGTTAACTCCTTATCATTCCTGGCCCATGGGCAGGCTCACGGCGTGGACTTCCCAGAGAACCATACATAGCGAGTTAAAGTGAGGCATGAGCCACTTCTGTTTATCCTAGAAATGTCAGAAAACAGGAAGTCTGGAAATATGTATGTCAGGTGTAATTTTTGTAACTGCCACTTGAACGTCTCCAGCAGTCTTCATTTCTTGGATTATTCCTTCCTCTCGTGCTCACCCCAGACAGGAGCGGCTCTCCATCCCGTGTCTCTGGGAAACCCATTGCCCTTGGGGTCTCTAGGGATTTGGGGCCTCTACCTTCCCCCGGGTCTCCCCTTTCCCAGGACATCTGGATATCTCCCCCGTCCTTAACTTCACCAGAACTCTCCTAGCCCAAGATGCTGCATGCAGCCGCCTTCACTGAAGTTTGGGGGAAACAGAGAGAGAGAATAGGCCACCATAGTGCAAACGCAGTTTAGTATTGGCTCCTGGCGATCGCCACGTCCAAGTTCCCTCGGTCTGGGCTGGGACAGCACCTCTGAAGGGCTCTGCAGGGGCTGCCTGCTATCTCTCCTGCCCCATCTCTCCTGCCCCAAATCTCCTGCCCCAGCCCTGTCTCCTCCCCACCAGGATCTTGGCCATGGCCACCACGCCCCAGCTGCTCGCCTTGGGTCTTTCTGCTTTACTCCGGCCTTCCAGACACTATCCTGAGGCCGAACAAGGTCTTTTTCGAACCAACAGACCAACCGCTCCAGGGATGAGTCCGGCCAGACCCTAGGAGCTAGGATCCCGGCAGTCAGTCCGTGACTGAGACGGCCACTGTGTTTCCTTCTCTCCACACCCACCTAGCAGGTGGGGGAAAGTGAGCTGGGGTGGGGGGTGGCGGCGTCCATCACGGAGCTTCCAGGGGGTGGCGGGGTTACGGGGGAGCCTTCCCTTTGCAGAGCGCGCCGCGCCCCCTTTCTCTGTGCCGGTTAATAAGTGCTAACACCTGTTTGAGACCCAGCCTCGTCACCAACAGTTTAGCGCATCCCAAGTGGAGTGGCTGCCCTGGGCTCTCAGAGAAGATCTAAGAGGATGAGGCTTTCGTTGAAACAGGTCTGCTTCCTCCTTTTCCGGGCAGGAGTGTGACGTGGTGTCGCCGATCTGGCGGTAGCATTGGGCGCTGACCTCAAGAGCAGGTGCTAAGTGGCCAGGGGGCTGGAAGGCCCCCCGCTGGGCTGGCCACGCGCTCCTTGCACCCACTGTTTGGGAAGACGAAGGAGCCATGTGGGACCAGAGGGAAGTTCTGGATATTCCAGTTTGTGCTAATCGGTTCTTTCTTTCCAGAAAGCTTCCCCCGAGCTAGGCCACGTGGTTAACCCTCGTGCCCTTTCACAGCTCAGGCTGGGTACATCCCGACGTCCTAGAGAAGCGCTCCCTACTGACTGGGCGCCTGCCCAGGAGCTGGTCTACGTCCTGTTCAAGAGTTATCTCATTTAATCCTTGCAAGAGCACTGTAGGATAAGCTTTTATAGCACCCAGCAGATGCTTAGCTTCTTCTCAGGTGCTGTTTTTATAACACCCATTTCGGAGATGAGAAAGGGCACTCTTCACAGGTCACCCAAACACTAACCATAATTCTGGGATTCCAAGAAGGCTGCAGAGATAAAACATGTTAGTTTTAAAGGCTTCCTCCACCAGGGTGGATGCCATGCTTGCGACCCTTCATAACGAATTCATAGTGGACTGCAAAGGCTTAGAAATTTCCACCATGTGACTCTGTGTTCAAAGCCGGTGATGGGTGTGGCACATCCTTTAGGACATGCTGGTCTGGGGGAGGCAGCTGAGAAGACAAAGATGCTGCTCCTGGGAAACCTGTAACCGGACAGAAAATCTCCCCCCACCCTACCCCTCGCTGCTCTCTGCCATAGCACTCTGGATTTTACCCCCTGCATTGTGCTGGCCTCAAGTTATCAGAGGTATTGATTTGTTGGTTCGTTTATCCCGTGTGCTCCCCTAGACAGCAGGCCCCATGAGGGTGGAGACAGGCCTGCTTTTTCCGCCACTGGATGTGCTGACCTACACTGCAGAGGCACAGGAATCGCACAGCACGGTCTGGCTTATGAAGAAATGCGTTAACTTTAGAGTCACTGGCCATTCGGGCTGGATTTGGCCCCCACCCCCACGCAGTGCGTGGCGTCCTGACCCCCACTACTCATAACGTGAGCTCCTAGGAAATAGGGTCGCAGTGGATGGAGCGCTAAGAAGAGACCAGACGGGATTAGGGTGGGTCCCCAATGCGACTGGTGGCCTCATAAGGGGAGGAGATTTGGACACAGAAACATCTTATGCAGAGAATGTGGCCCATGGAGGTGGAGGCTGGCACCCCAAGGATTACCAGGCACCCCGGGAAGCTGGGATCCAAGGCTGCGGTGGCATCCCGGCCCCACCCTTCAGGGAGGGGTAATGGCGTGGTTAAGGGATAAATGGCATGGCTTTAAGCCTCCGGGTCTGCGGGACTTTGTTATGCAGCCCCAGGACACAGCGACAGCGGGTTAGAGGTGGAAATGCTTCCTCATTGTTCTAAACACTTGTGCGGCCCCAGCTTGTGGCGATGCTCCCACAAAACTCATCAGAGCTTATCAAGGGTCCCAGATCCTTCAAGGCCAAGCATATCTGCAGCTCGGAATTGTTGAAGGCATCTTTTTTCCATTTATACCTGGTTCTTTAGGTTATTAGTAAACAGCCTGTACAGAGTCTTAATTTTTATTGGTGAGACTTACCTTAGATTTAGTTACAGGATGCAATTTTTATTTTAATGAACTTTGAAATGAAAACAAATCTATACTGCCTATCAATTAAGAGCTAAACCTTTCTCCCCACCCAGAACTCCTCAAACACGTTGTGTACATGTGTTCAATGAAGCAGAAGAAGGGTGCTCTTCGAGAAGAAATAAGAAGAAAGTCATAAAAGGAAGTAAACATGTTGGTGTCAGGAAACTTTGAAGAGCTGACATGTCTATAGCAGCAATTATGAGGTCAGATCTGTGACTACGCGTGGGCTGTGGACCTCGTCACAAACCTTGAGTGGCGTGCCCTTCCCAGAAACAAATGTATTAGTTGAGTTCCTTGATAGCAAGCCGCGGAAAATCAACTGAAACTAACTTGAGTGCAAGAGAATCACTTGGTCCGTAAGAATCCCAGGCTCTGGCATAGCTGGATCCTGGCATCACAGAACCTTCTGGGTCCCCCCGCCCCACTGTCTCGCCCTCTCCCCAGGGGCTGCTCCTGCTTGGCCCTCTCCCACTTAGGTTTCTTCCACCGGGCTTGAGCCAGTGCCACGCAGCTCTGGGTTCCCGTGGGCTCTTAGAGAAGAGGCTGGGTGGTGGGGGAAGACAGAGGTCATCTCAGCCCGCCTTCCAGTGGCCCCACTTGTGAAACATGTCCATGCCTGAACCAGGAACTGGAGCCAGACGGCTGGCTGGCTTGGGCCCCCTGCCCGCTCCTCTGGGGTGGGGGGTGGGGTGAGGGAGTCTTTACCGATGGGGCCAAGGAAGAGCCACAGGAAACGATGCTACCAGGCAAAGGCACAGGAGGAGCAGACAGGTAAGGGAAGGAGAAAGAACAAAGGAAAAGCCATGCTAGGTATGGCACCTTTTATAGAGAAAGCCCTCAGAATGGTTTGGAATGGAAAAGTAGATGAAAGGAAAGTATACCTAAAGAACAAGCCTCCTGAGCACCTGGGGTGGGGGTGGGGAGTGAGAGGTGCCCAGTATGAGGCTGAGAGAGACGGGACAGCTCACACCTGTGCAGAGGTGGCCAGAGCCTGGTGCACGCGCAGCTGGAGGGAGACAGGTGAGGCGCTGAGAGAAGGTGAAGAGGGCACAGAGGGCACTGGCCCAGCCAGGAAGGAGGTGTGGACATACCCAGGGTTCACCAGAAACCGGTTCCCTGGTCTCCCAGCCCCATGGCCTGGCCCATCTCTGCTGATAAGAAAAATAAATAGTCATAAAATCAGAGATTGCATCATCCCCAATGCCACGCACGCCTGCAGACATCTTAATGCTGGTTAATGTTATATTGCCTGTGTCCTCACCAATGACATGTGCACATAGAAATGAACATGAGTCTGCACATTAGAAAGCAACCAGTGCCGGGGACATTCTTCTATAGCCAAGACCCTGACGTCTTAGGGTACGTTTTCTAACAAACCCAGTAAAGCCCTAGAATTTGTGGGTGTAGCTGTGGTCATCAGTAAAACTTTGCCTAAACTTCGGTAGCATGAGGCGCTTGCAGGAGAACCACAATAAATGCAGCTATTGAGAATTGTCGTCGTGGGACGAACGGGACTTCTCAGGGACTTGAGTCCAAGCTCAGAATGGGGTGAGGTGGGTGAGGGAATACCACACAACTCAGCAATGGAGGTTAAATAATAGTATTTTAATGCAATATTAAAAAATATAAAAAAGAATGCGAAAAAACCCCACAGTGAAAAAAACGTCAAATTTTTCCATAAAGGCAGGATCTGGGTTTCTGAGAGCTCCTGTTGCCACATGGTCAGGCAGGTCACAGGTGCTGAGTAATTTATATGACTTTTGATTAATTTTAAAACATTCTGTATTGGTTACTGAATTCTTTGGAGTTCCCTTACATTTTTCGTGTTTTTTTAGGTGCATGGGCCGGGAATCGAACCACGTCTCCTGCGCGTCAGGCGAGCGTCCTACCGCGGAACCGGCCGTGCACCCTAAGAGTCCCCTTACGTTTTGTGCCCGGCTGACTTCCTCACTCTCCTTGCCCTAACCCCAGCCCTGCTGGGAACATTGTCAGGAAATTTCTGGAATAACAATGTGCGGTCCTCTGTCATCTGGGCCCATGATCTTGTAGGGCTTATTTTAGATTAGTCTCAGCTATTCATGCCCTTTGTTATTTCATCTCCCAGCATACCCTACCCACTTTTTGGCCCTCAACTATCAAAGGTTTTGTTATTTTGCTTCTGGGGTAAGCCAGAGACAGAGCCCCCAAGTCGGACCATTGAGTCACGTGCCCACTCTGCCTGGCTACCTCCTCGCCGTCAGGCCTCACCTCCTGCCCACGAGGCTGCTGTGGGCACCAGCGCTGTCCCCTGGGCTCACCTGCACCACCAGTTTGCTGCTTCTTGAGGTAAACCTGCTTTTTGTAGTCACTGGGCCATTTTCTTATGGCTTGTCTTTGTGGGGTGCGGCTGGGCTCGTGATCAGTAGATCTCGTACCGCAGTGTATTTCTTCCTTTGGGTTGTTCTTGGTTATATTTCAAAGCCCAGGGCTGCCAGTGGTGGTGGGGCTTGGCCCTGGGGGAAGCGGGCCTTTGGCTGTTGGGCGGCCCCAGGGCAGCAGGCTGATCCTGGCCGCCCAGCCCAGGGAGGGCTGCGGCTGCAGGGCCGGGTGCCGTGCCCACCTCAGGGCCCCCGCTGTGTTCTGGGCCCCTCACTCGGAGATAAGTGTGGACAGATGACTGCGGAAGCCAAGAGCCTGGAGCCTCTGGTGATGGCCGTCCCCCTTGGCTCTGTTCCTCCGGCAGGAACGGAGAAGCTCAGCACAGCCTCTGGGCAGGTGCAGCCTGCTGAGCGGCCCAGGTGAGGCCAGGCGCATTCCTGGGCCAGGGCGGCCGGGAGCTCTGCCCCAGCAACTGCCCATGGGTCCCTGCGGGGCGCTGGCCTGGAGACCATGATTTTTGCCTAATTTGAGCACCAGCAACCCGAGCCCAGCAACGGTATATAGATGGTGATTTGTGTGATTTAATTAAATTATTGTTTGCATTTTCATGCAAATGAAGATAAGTTCTTTTGGCACTTGAATTGTGCGTTTAATAAAGCCTCAGCTTTTTGGCTGTGAACGGGCCACGCTAACTTGGGCTGCTGGGGGTGGTCCTGCCTGCCCCTTTCCCAGGGCTTCCTCCGCAGCGAACCCGTGATTCCCACTGATTCAGTAATTCATGGGCCAGGTATTCTCACACCTCCCCTTCATTTTCCTCTCAGTATTCCACAGAGCAGCCTTATCTCCACCTATCAATTACGGCGGCGCTAATTTATTTCCCTGTCTCTCTCTCCGTGCTTGGCGGGTGGGAGATGCTCACTTAAAAACATACATATACATAACATACATGTATGTATATGTGTATATATATGCATTTTATACATATATGTATATATGTATTTTATATATAGTACATATATGCATTTTTATATGTGTGTGTGTATTTTTTTCCCCTTTGCTGGAGGCTTTTATGAATAGAAGGCTAATATTCTACACTTGGGGTTTAGCAGCTGCACCCCACAAACTTTGGATATATTGATGAACAAAAATAGGAGTGCAAAGAAGTTGGAAACTTAGCAGCAGGCGGAGAGCAAACAGGAAGTCGTCTGATTATGTGCACGAGGGCAAAATTAGCAAAAGAATTTGAAATTGTCTTGTGCTCAGAGATTCTATTGTTTTCAGAGAATAATTCCATCTATTTTAACATTTTCAAGTGTAAGTCCATTGGCAATCTCTCTTCCTTTGATTGTGACGGACGTTAATTGTGAGGTGTGGTGCCGTGTCTGTTTTCGCAGTTAGACTTACATCTTTTGTTTAAGAACTCAAAGTCGTTGGCTTTCCTGCCGGGCCTTCCTTAGCATTTCTGTTTTGGTGACGTGATGACAGACTTACAGTGTGTTTCCTTGTGTGTATGGTAACAGATGTTTGTGTGAATAACAGACTTTTTTATGAAGGCATACACTTTATAGCCAAATACTAATTAAAAATAATTGCATGTAAGCATTTTTGTTTATTCCCCGTTGTGCATCTTTAATCATTTGAAATCACCTGCAGTTGAAAATTGAGGCAAAGATTTGATACCGCAATTATAAGAGGCCATCTGACTACATATTAGGTAGAAATAGCAACATATTTGGAGAGGGGAAAAAAAAACATTAAAGAGAGTAGCCGAGAGCCAGGGCATTCTGGATTTTTTTGATATTGGGTCAAAATACTAATACATTACTTTGTTAAACTAATAGGATTTTAAGGCATCGTTCAGCCACCAAAACAACTGCTCCATGAATAATATCCTATACCTGACACATCCTGTGCACTAACAAGCTCATTACAAGTGGGTTTTAATTAGAGGCGTAACAGATGGTTCCCAATAAATATGAGCAGTGGCGACTCCCTGGCTTTCCCCCCCCCCCCACTCTCTCTCTCTCTTTTAAAGACAAAAATTGCAGGTAATTGAGAGACTCGGCATCTTAGTTTGGGTTTAATAGTATGTGTTCAATTAAAAGAAAGTGTCAAGTGCCAGGAATGTGAGCTCAGGTAGTTTAATGCTGAAAAAAGGAAAGAGGGTTAAAAATGGCTTTCCTGTTTAGCAGTGAGCTTGCATTCGCCCTGGCACGTTTGAACTGGAGCAGTGCCGCAGCTCGCCGTGGCTCTCTTCTCAGGGCTTTGTTTTTTAAGCATCGCCTGTCAATGTGTTATGAAGAATTAATAAGACATTTCCGAGTGTTCTTGAACTCCGGCACCGAGCACTCTCACCACTGTGACATTTAACAAAAACATTTAAGCAGAAAATAAAATGGATGGTTCTCAAAGCTGCCTGCGCCTCCCTGCATACGCATCTTCTGCTATTTGGGGACATGAGGCTGAAAGGGAAACAAAGTAGGTACTAAGTTCCACTCGGAAAAGTTTCAATTTTAAATGAACCAGTCTTGACATGGTGTTACAGGTGGGGTAAGAGGAATTTGGCAAACCTTGCACATGAAGATGGCTTATGTTTTAAGATGGAATTTACTCTTCTTTTTTTTCATTGTTTGTCTTTGGTGTAGAGAAAGTCCTTCTCTAAAACCAACAAGCAAAGTCTAAAACAGCAAGTGAGGAGGAGTTTAGAAATAAGTGTCTAAGAATTTAGATAAAGCATGTTTCACCACTTTTTCTTTTAAATACAGTCTTTTAAAAAAATAATTGTAAGGGCTCTAATGACTGCTGCTGACCTTTCACCTCCATCTGGAAATGCAGGTTTTGGAATGACGGCCCGGACTCCCGGGAAAGGGCCTTCCTTACATCAGATTCCAAAAGGGTGGAGTGAGGAAATGAAAGAGATTGCCATTCGTTTCGGGGGGAGGCTCCTCCAAAATGACAGAACGAGATATGCAGATTCTCGAACACACTTTCATTTTCCAAGGGTGCTTTTGCGGTGGCTCCACCCACCCCTTTTGCCTTGCTTTTCAAGGGGCATTTCTTCTCGCACAGACGGTGGAGATGCGTTTCATGGGATACCATTGCTTGAAAAGAAGGCCGCTTCAGGTGTGAACTATTCCACCCAAATTCCCTGCAGCAAATAGCTGACACGAGCCACAGCTCTGGCGGGGAGCCACCAGGCCGAAGGGGCAGCTGGAGGAAGTCACCGTCTGCAGGCACTGCTAGGTAGGGGCTCTCGCAGCCAGAAATAGCATCCGTTAGGGTGCGCAGGTTTAATTTCATTAAGATTTTTTTTGATGGTGCGACACCCCAGAGTCTTGTCCCAGTTGTTTCCTTTCACTCAAGCAGGGGAGGGGACCAAGGAGGCAGGAAGTAAATCCCTGCGCCGGACTTGCCTATTTCCTCTTCTAAAGGTAAGGAACACTGCTTGATATTCCTCAACTCTGGAGCATGCTTGCCTGGAAAGCCCGCCGTTTGGAGGCTGGGCAAGGGCAGCCTTGTGGTCCATTTGGACCCCGGGCATGCAGAGGCCAGCTTGGTGCATGTTCACTGAGATGTATAGCAAAGGCAGGGCGTGCGCCATTCTGTGTGGCTTCAGAATGAAAAGACCCAAGGCTTCCATGCGAGGGCCGGGATGAAGAGGCCCTGGCAGTTGGCAGCCCGAGCCATATTCGATCCAGCAGAGCTGCAGGTTCTGCTCTGGAGCTCCTTGCACTCGCAGTGACAAGGTTGGAGATGCGGCCAAGCCTGCCCCTTGCTTCCAGGTCGTACCCCCCACTCCTCCCCGATGGGCTGAGGGCTGTTGACAAAGACTGTGATGCGTGCAGTTGACACTTGAGGCCTGGGCCCCATGGCGGAGATAGGAGGCCCTGTCTCCCAACCAGAAGGGCAGCGAAACGGTGCCGGTTCATTTCTCACCCTTGAGATCCAGAGTCACGCCTTCGGACCTGCAGTTGTCAAGGTCCCTGGGGCTCGGGGCTGTCACCCTTCATGCTTAAGTGGTTCCCGAGGACGGGAGTGAAGACTAATAGATGCCACGGCCTCTGTGGCCATCAAGGCTGCCATGAAGCCCCAGCACTTTGACAAGGCCAGTGGCCCGATGACAGGCCCGTGGGGTGGACTGGGGAGCCCAGAGCCTTGCCCAGCACCACCCCTGGCTGGTTGGCCTTGGGAATTTTCTTCTTTTTGCTCAGCACAGTTCTGTGTTCTGCCTTAACTTAGTCTCTGAAATGGGGCTACTTGTACAATTTTCACCCATCACTAAAACAGGTTGACCAGAAGGATGAGGCTTTCTCTTTTCTCCTTTGAGGAAGAGGATAGGGTCTGTCTATTCCCTGGCTGGTCCCAGGCCCTGGGGTACAGCGAGACAAGTTCTTTAACTGGGCATGGTGCTTCTGACCTTTCGGGTTTTCCTGAGTAAGTGCGGACAGCACAAGATCAGTGCCAGTAGGTTGTTTGGGAGCCTCGTTTCCAACTGGAGTGTCTCCCCACCACCTCGAAGGCAGCTCTGCTGGGCATGACCCCATCTGTCTGTACTCGGACCTCATCCTTAGCAGAGACATGACTAAACCAGAGGAGCAGCAGGCCGGACAGGCCATGAGAGGGACCCCAGGTAGACGTCCCAAAACAGCTTTCTTAACATTTCAGCTTGGCCCCCATGAACTTTCCCTTTGTTTTCGCATAACGCAGATCAAAGGACTCCATCTCACTGATCTGTTCTGCCAGCAGATTAGAAAGGAATTTCCAGCAAATCCCTGAGTTTGAAAGGGGACAGAGGGTTCTCCTGAGAAGAGCCTCTGTGCCATGCTCTGCTCCTTGGGTCGTGGGTGGCGGCAGGAAGGGCTCGGGACCTACCCTCAAGCGCCTTGCCCTCTGGCACCACACAACTGCCCTCTCCAGCCTATGGTGATTTCCTGTAGACTCTTTTTGTTCTTACATGTATTAAAAAGCACTTTGGTCCATGGATTAGGGACATGTGGGGACAAAGAATTCTTTTACCTAACATTCCCAATACTGAAACAAATAGGGATTCTTAGGCTGTTTAGAGATGGGATCGTTTTCATTCATTCATTCACACATTCATCCATTCATGCCAGAAAGGAATGCTCTTCCATGGAAATGAGGGTGGAATGCTTCCCTCTGGAGTAGCCTTGGTTCCCTCCCATCTATCAAACGGGAGCAAAGCACCTGTTCGTCTCCAGCCACCTCATCCAAGAGAGTGGCTGCCTCACTTCAATTAAGTTTGAATTAATTCTTGCTAGTTTCCTTTACAAAACATCCAGGTTTTAATTGTTTCACCTAATTCCTGGACTGCGACCCAGATTTCAGTCCTGACACAGGTGACAGGAAGCAATGGGTTTCCTTTGATTATATTATTTTCTCAAGAGCTTTTTGGAGCAGAATATTCATCCTTTTGGTTGCCACTTATTTAGATGGCTGGTGTTCCCGATGCTCAGACTGGGTGAAATTCCCCTAAATAAACACGCGCTCTCCCAATGCTGAGGCCTCACACATCAAGGGTCAAATTTGGTTGCGATTCTCTTCAAAGCCGGGACAAAATGGTGTTTGCTCAAATGAGAAAAATTCACCCTTAGAGCCACAACTTTATGGATCCACACCATGTGAGTGTTTTTTGGGGAGTGGGGGTGTGTGTGTGGAGGGAGCTTAAAGAACAGAGACCTGCAAATTCTAGGGATGCTAATTATAGTATTCATTTCTAGCTACATATTTGCATGCAAATATCAGCCTGTATAAATTTGGCATTGAAAGCACCCCAAGGCTCTCGTCTGGCAGATGGGTATTGGATCACAATGAAACTTAACAGTACCTGGGGGCTCTGGGGCAAACAGAGGCTCAGAGCAACAGGAAAGCATCCGTCTTCCCTCCGGCGTGCTTTATCCTTTGTTCTGGCCAGAAAATATTTAAGAGGTGGTTTGGAAAAACACTTTGGGCTGATAGCCCATTTCCCTAATGTTCCACAGACAGTCTGTAGATCTTGGAAAGTAGGACACCTTTAAATCACTTTATTTTGCTTTCGCTTAGACGGAGGAGTTCTGGCATAAGCAGGGAGGAAAGCAGGGCCTCTTCACGGCTTCTCAGAACTCAAGTGGGCGCGGAGGCAGGTGCTGGAGGAGCTGTGCCTAAACCCGGGGATCAGCGTCCCATCCCTACTTCCGCAGGGCGCCACGGGCAGCGTCCTTGCCTGATCCTTTCCTACCGTGCAAAAGAAAAACACTCATCCAGAAAGCAAGGTGCGATGAGCACTTCTGAAGGCCGAGAGGTGTTTTTGAGAGGCCTGGCTGGCACATGTGTCCCCGCTGGGGTCTGGCCTGTTCTTAGGCCTGGTGGCATTTGTCCCCAGAGAGCTGGAATTTGGGGTCACAACACAAAGCAATTGTTTGTCATGGAACCCTTGTTAGTGGAAGTGCATGGATGCAATCAAGATCAAAGGAGGAGATTTGAAAGCTGCTTCAGAGCAGAGCAGAGGCCTTTGAGAAGGAGGAAGCTCCTCCCCACCCTTGTGGAAAGGCATTTTGAGTCACGGGGAGCAGACAGTCTCCTGGATGCGAGCCTGTTACGAGAGCCACGTTTTCTGCAGTTGTAATTTAAACACGTTTCTGGAAAGATTTCAATATTTCCCCCATATAAACAGAATTCAAGGATTCTCTGAAGCATGCACTCAGGCTGGCTGAGCTCCTGAATTGTCATACTTTCAGGCGAAAAAAAAAAAAAAAAGAACTTAGGAAAATGATGCCCTTCAGATTTATAGATATCCAAGGAAATACATTACATGTTACTCAAGGGCTTTTCATTCTGTATTATTTCCTGGAAACTTCTTTGCCTTGAACTTGAAAAAGCAAACATCTCTGATTTTCCCAAAGTCTTAAGTAAATGAATGAAACTGGGCAAAATATCAAGTGTATATATTTTAAGTAGTCATAGTTTCAGAAGACATTTAGAGTAAAGTGCTGAATCCCTACCACAGCCTGGAGGGGCCCCCTGGATCCTGGGTGCCACCTGCCTCCTCATCCTCCTCATCTTCGCCACGCGTGGCTCTCCCGTGATTCCTGCCCTTCTGTCTCTACCCCAGGGCCTTTGCACATTGTTGGGGATTGAACTGTGACCCCCCCATGAAGCCAGGGCCAGGTCCTAACCCCTCGTCCTGTGAAGGAATGAGATGTGTAACAGGGTCTTCTAAGATTCTACTGGTCAAGGTGTGGCCACGTGAATCAGGTGGGCCTGGAGTCCTTAAATGCAGAAGAGCAGGAGATGGAAGGACACACGATGGCCACGTGACAAAAGACAAAAGCGGACAGAGCCTCCACCACAGCACGACAGACTGCCCCGAAAGCTTGGTCCCACCACTCCTTGATCTTGGGTCTGAGCCTCCAAAACTGAGACACAGTTTCATGTGGTTTAAGCCAACCGGCTTGTGGTATTTACTACAGCAGCCCTGACGGACACAGGCCAGTACCTTCTTACCTGGGGTCCCCTCCTGCAATCCTCTCCCCTCTGTTGTCACCTCAGCCCAGCCAACCTCTCTTTCCATTTCAGGTCTCAGCTCAAATGTCCCCAGCATTCTTGGGGTGCAGCCCCCTCGCCCTCTGCCCCGTGCATGCCCCCCTTGTCACACCCCGTGTAGGGATGATTGAGGACCCAGTGTCTCTGCCCTTCCGTACTCCGCAGAAGCTGAGCCTAGGGGTGTGGGCCAGCCCCGGCACACGGCCCATGGCCTGCATTTGACAAATGCCTGTTGAAGGAAGGAGGGAAGAGGCCAAAACACCCCCAGGAGGGGAGCTGAGACCCTTGCATGGCCCAGGGCTCACCCCTATTCTCAATACATGTTAAAGCTTTCATTTGGCAATTTCAATCGAGTAAATTGTCAAATTCTCATTTTGAGAAGCTCTTTGATTAAGAGAACCCTAGTCTCTACCCCCACACCCAGCCCTGTTGTGGGCTCTGACCGCATCCTTGGGTTCTGGAAACTTCCCATGTGACAAGATGTTGAAGGATGGGTGGATGCCATCGTTCCCCATTTCACAGGTCAGGAGCCCAGGAAGATGCAGGAAGCTGTGCTCAGGTCACCTGCCAGTCCTGCCTCCTAAACTAGGGACGGCGGCGCCCGGAACTGATGCGAGGGGGACGCGGGGACCAGCGGCGACGCGGGCACACTGTCGTCCGTCCTCCTCTCACTTTTGAGTCATAATGATCTCCATCTCCCAGTCCCTGGCCCACTGCGAGCTGGAGCTGGAGGGGTTCGGGAGGACGTTCAGAGCGTGGCACCATGACAACAGGAGTGACAGCCTGACACGGGCTGGAGACAAGACTCAAAGACAGTCTGCCAGCTGTGGACTGGGGAGTCCCAAAATAGATGGCCCCACATCATTAAGGAACTTCAGTTTGCTAAATCTTTGGGAGGCTAAAAACTTTGGGGCTTTAAAATAATGACTTTTCTTTAAAGGCATAAACTTCAGTCACGTGGTAAATTAATTTCTCCTTCTCTGGAAAAGGGATGCCTCAGTCAGAGTCTGCTGCCAGAACGCTCTGCTCAGATGCTTAATCCACAGGGCGCCACAATGAGATAAAGTGTCACCTGCTCATCCTGCATGTGGGAACAGGGAGCTTTTTATATTTGTCCTTCCTTAAATTTCCATTCTTTAATTTTATGTGCCTTTTCCACCCTTAGCCAGGATGTGAAGCCTGCATGTCACTTTTAGATTTATCTTGCCAGGGAATTTACTTATAGCTTTTTTAAAAATGAAAAATAAATAACATAACATTTTATTCATGCCTGAGTAATCAACAGGCTTTCTGGGACAGAGAGTATGATATAGAATTGTTGAAGGAACAAATTCTTGAAATAATTTTCAAGCTATGTGGCTTATTTTCCTTTCAAGTTTGGAAAAAAATTTTTAAAGATGTGATATAATTTAAGTGGGTTTTAGATATTGACAAATTTTTATTCCATTTTCACTCATTGCACTCACTTTACAAATTGGAAAGTTTCCATTCATTATAATGTAATTTAAATTAGATTGTAAATGGTCATAATTTTTCCTTCTTGATGAGTTAACATTGGGAGCTGAATTGCCTTGGGTATAAGATGTCTTTAAGTAATAAAGTAAATCAAATAATCTTTTAACCTGCATAGGTTAAAAGCATAAGAATATTTTCAAAGAGCCCATGCACTTTGAGGCCAGGAGGCAAAGGACATGGGCCCCACAGGCCGAGAAAGACCCAGGGCCCGTGCTGGCTGTCTCTGGATGCAGGACTTGTTTCCAGGGGCTCACTCCTGTCATTTGATGGCACGCTTTGGTAAACTAATGCCTTGAGCTCACATTCTTGGAAAAATAGGTGCCGGCAAATCCTGACTTCAGTATACATCACAATTTGCAAAGTTTTAAAAGTTTATTTGGCCTCCTAAAAATTTAGCAAATATTTGAGGGCTGTGAGAAAATTGAAGTGCTGGTTAGCTTTCATCTTCCAGTGAGCTCCTGCTCCGTGCCTCCAGGATCCATCCCCTCCGTTCCTTTCCCAGGAGCCTCCAGGGTCCATCGAGGACCTCTGGGCACAGGAAAGCAAACTCTAGCCTAGGTTCCAGGAGTGGAATATGAGACCTGACCCTGGCCAAGTCCACCCCAGTGGCTCCGGGTATGGGTTCAGAGGCAGCCATGTGAGTGAAGCTGAGCAGCTCTCAAAACGTCGGCAGGACATTCCACCACCCCACCGCATCACCTTGCTTGGGTGCGGAACACTTGCTACAATCGATGACAGCTCATTTTTATAATGTCCTATTAATTAAAGTCATGGTTTAACTTATGGTTGATTGTGTGTGTGGTGTAGTTCCACGGATTTAGTTTTAAAATTTTATTGTTACTGTTTTTACAGTCTAATATTTCCCCTTTTAATCATATTCATAATATACATAGTTTAAGGCTAGTAATTGCATTCTTGGTGTGGTGATACCATCAACACCATCCATTACCAAAACATTTCCATCATTCCAAATAGGAACCCTGAGCATTTTAAGACTTAACTTCCCACTCCCTAACCCCACCCCGTTCCCTGGTAACCTAGATTCTCGATTCTGACTCAAAGAGTTTGCTTATTCTAATTATTTCAATCAGTTAGATCATACAGTATTTGTCCTTTTATATCTGACTTATTTCATTGAACTTGACGTCTTCAGGGTTCATCCATGTTGTCACGTGCCAGAACTTCATTCCTTCTTAAGGCGGAATAATATTCCATCATATATGTATATAGAGAGAGCACATTTTATTCGTCTGCTCACCGGTTGACGGAACACTTGGGAGCTTCCACCTTCTGGTAGTTATGAATAATGCCCCTCGCAGCCATTTTGCAGCCATGAGGGAAGCCAGCAAAGGAAGAAGCAGATGTATAGGAAAAAAAGAGAGGCAAAGCTGGGAGAACGACAGAAAGAAAGCCAGATCACTCTATTTAGCTTACCCTGGAGCCTGCCCAGCTTGACCTTCCAGGTCCAGGAGGGGCTGTGTTCTCTTCTTCTAGACCAGTTTCAGTTGAGTTGGAGTTCTGTTTTGCAAAATGAGTATCATGACTGAGATGCTCATAAGCTTATTTTCCATGCCTCCCACAATCCTGCTGTGCTTCGTTGGGGGGTTTTAGTGAGGAGGAATAGGTGACCTTCTCTTTATGAATGGCTCCTCCTTGCAGTTTGGTCTGGTTGACAGTAACCCCCCCCCCCAATGCCTCTCCCACCCCCACCAGTTTTATCTGAAACAATAGGCACTATGGCACCAGCTCAGACCACCCCAGCCCCTGACCTGTGCTGCCTGTGGAGGCAGGACTTCTTCTCCAACAAACGCAGGCTTTGCATCACTCTTCTTTTTTAGTGCAATGACTTTTTCTTATTGATCTGAGGATAATTTTTACATATTAAAACAATCTTTTAAATCTGTGTTGCAAAGATGCTTTCCTTATTTTCTGTTGGTCACTTTGATTTGTCCATGGTGTTTTTTTCTGTACTAAACTTTTACTTCCTTATGTAGCCAAATTTAATTACCTTTTTTAAAAGAGCAAAATAGTCATATATGAATTTATGCAGTTCAACAATGGTGAAAATATTAGAATTGATGAATAGAATAATTTAAGAAATGGTGAGAAGTAAGGGTTTAACTTATTTACTTCAAGTTTTAAATTTTAAATAAAGTAAAGAAAAAAGTGAAGATAGTGTTGACCTGTCATCCCTACCCAGGCCTGTTCCCCTCCATGCATATGTAAAATTATCACAGTGAATTTTGCATGACCCTTCCAAGGCATAAAAATATTTTACTTAGACATGTGGATAACTATGAAAACTCTCTGGTATAGTTTTATGTGCATTTAAAAATTCATAAACAGTATCATAGTTGTATTTGGGAACTTATTTAAACTCAACTTTCGTTTGAGATATATTGGTGTTGGTGTCTAAATATGTATATCATTTTTTAGACAGCTGTGTGGCTCAACACTAAAGCTTTACCCAGCTGTGGACACTGCAAATAAAGACGTGATTCAGCTTTCTGCACTGTGCTCGTGTCTGAGTTTCACCGGTGGTGTGCCTAGTCCTGGAGCTTGTGGGATGTAGGATGCTTATGGTTTGGGTTCTTTTAAGTACTGACAACTTTGCTCTTCTAAATGGCTGCACCAAATGTCCTCTGAGGACTTGCTTCCTAAATCCCTGCCAAGTTCTGATATTATCAGACTCTTACATTTTTGCCAATCTGGAGGATGTGGGGTTTCTCATTTTGGTTTTAATTTTCATTTGTTATAATAGTTATTGCAAACAAGAAACTTTTCCTTTGTTTAAGTGTTTTTTTTTTTTTTGTAGTTTAACTTGGGAAGAGACCGTTTAAGTATTTTGTGCATTTGCCTACTGAATTGTTTGTCTTTTTCTTATTGATTCATAGGACTTCTTTACATAGGCTAGCTCCTAATCTCTTTGTCTATTAAATCTGCAAACCTTTGTCTTCATGTTTTTGGATTTGCAAAGACTTTTCCCATTCCCATAATATGAAAATATCTGTCTGATTGGTATTTTGGTTTGATGAGTCTAGTCTTTTAAATATTGGGAATCACATTTAATGAATGTTATAAAATATATCTAATTGTCTTTGTGTTCCAATAAATAGCCAATTTCCCCAATAGCATTTATTAAAGAATATATTTTCCCACTGATTTAAAATGTCACTTTATAATATCAAACAAATAAGCATATGACACAAATATATTTCTGAACTCTAGTCCATTTATTATTTGACTCTTCTGTGACAATATCATTACTTTTTAATGACTACAGCCTAGGAGTTATTTTAACATCCAATCAGACAAGCCTTTTGTTATTGTTATTTTGTTTTTATATTTATCTTATCTATTCTCATTCTTTTAATCCTCCAAATGAAATTAAGGGCAAGGCTTCCCTACCATCTCACGGGAATTTTGAGTGAAATTGCATTAAACTTATGGATTAATTTGGGGAGAATTAATAACTTTGCAATATTTGGCTTTCCTATTCAGAAACATGGCAATATTATCCTGATTCAGTTCTTATTTAGCTACTTCAGAAAAGTGTTGTTGTGTTATAAAAAGTTAATGTTGGTTTTTTCTTTTTTAAAAAAATAAATGTATTTCTCTGTATTTTATTGATACTGTGATACGAGGTAGAGAAATTCAAGTAGGTTTTTTTTTAACTTTTTAAAAATCAAAGCTATTTAAAAATTTTCAAGGATAGGCTGCTTCTGTGGTTTAAGAAAAGGCAGAGAAAATTTCTCCTTGCATATTAACTAGACTGATTCCTTTTGTTCCCACTTCTTCTTTGTCAGATGATATCACCACTATTGTTCTTTATATTTCCGTTTGCCTGTGTGTTTTCCCCTTCCCTTTATTTGTAACTTTTCTGTGCCATTTTATTTTGTTTGTTTCCTTTATAGCTGTGCGTTGCTTTTTTTTTATTTCACTGAAGTATGTGTTTTAATAGCGGAAGTGAACCCATTCACAATCACAGTGCTTACCAAGATATGGGCTGCTGCTTGTCATCTTATTGCATAGTTTTTATGTTATTCTTATTTTATAATTGCACTTTCTCTCCTCTGAGCCTTGTTAGGTGGATGTATATTTTTCATGTTTTGTATTTTCTCTTAGAGATTTTGAGGTTTAATGGTCTACTTGAATTTTACTAGAGGTTGTCTTTATCTTTTATAAAACGTACTTACAACTCATCAGCTTCCCGGCTGATGGGAGGAAGTGTCCATCCCCGGGGAGGAGTGGGCTGTGCTGGGGCCCACGTGCGCACCCAGGCTGGACCTGCGGGCAGTTGTTGGTTGCCGAGCTCTGCCAGCCCTGCTCTGAGTCCCGGGGCACCGGATTCGGCACACGAGAAGTCTGACGCCTTCTGAGTCACATCCTATGGAAATATCTGGCATATTTTTCTGTTTGGAAACTTGAGTTTGGAAAGTTTGCTAAGTTATGCTTAACAGTACAGCATATTCCAATCTCTTCTAGTTAATTTTATCTACGTGCTATGTCCAGCTAGAAACATTTTCTTCTCTAATATCCTTACAGCTCCTCCATGTCTTTTAGCCCTTCTCTCATAATTTCTCTCTTTGCTGGTCTTTTTGTTTTTCAATTTGGGGAACTCATGCTGTACTACATCCCTGATTAAAAGTGAACCAGTGCCATCCTCCTATCGGTCATTGCCTAACTTAGTGCACACACACTCACACACACAATGTACACCCTCACACCCTCTTGCACACCCTCACACACACAATGCACTCACTCCCACACACTCACAGACATTTACACTATGCACACAAACATTCACACAATGTACTCACTCACACCCTCTTACTCACATGTATACAATGCACTCACACCCACACACTCATGGACATTCACACTATGCACACCCACACACTCACACAATGTACTCCCTCACACCCTCTTGCACACCTTCACACACACATACACAATGCACCCACACCCACACACTCATGGACATTCACAGTATGCACACACACACACTCACACAATGTATTCCCTCCCACCCTCTCACACGCATTCACACTCACACACACATCCCTTCCCTGAGCTCCGTCACTATAGGCCCAGCATGGGACTGACACACTGAGTCAGGGAGATGGAACAAGCAGATGCCTTTCGTGGATGCAAAGTCTGGGAAGAGACGGGCAGGCCTGGGGCGTGGTCTGGTGAGTAGGCCTGCGGGGTGGTCCTGGCTTACTGCAGACGTTGCTGATGGTGCTAGAAGGAGCCTGCAGCCCCCAAGTCCTTCTGTGGGCGGAGGGGGATGGGTAGGTGGTGGCGCCCCTCCCCCACCCGCCGTGGGGACCGCTGCCCCTGGTCACGGCCAGGTGTGCCCGTGGGAAGCAGGGAAAGGGCTACAGGAGTAGGAGGACTGGGGGGTTGTTCTGGGATGATTTGGGCGACCCTCCTGCAGTTATTGTTCAACATGAGCGTCTCCTCAGTGACCCCATGTATTTTCTCTCTCCCACAAATTTCTCAAAGTTTCGAATCTTGTTTTATATTTTCATATACCTTTGGTCATTAATTCTTTTCTTTATTTTGAAACAGAAGAGAAGACAAGTTGCTATATGTTCTTTTGTATTTCAGTGTTAAAGATATGAAGAGAATGTGAGAGATCTGCTACTTGTACAAAATATGTTTGTTCATGTGTCCCGCTGCCAGCTCTGAGCCTTCGTGCAAGGAGGGGGTAGGGGCAGCGATGAGGCCCGGGGGAGGCCGGGCTCCTTTCAGCTGCTTGCTCTGGAGGGACAGAGAAGAGAAGATCTGGTTTTTACTTTGACTTTGAGTTCATCAACTTGCACGACCGTTGCCGTTACAGACGCGTTTCCCACACAGCCATTGCCCAGTGCTCGGGGTCGAATCGTGCCCCCCCCGAGAAAGTTCAAGTGCTGACACGCCGTCCTGTGGACGTGCACCTACTGTAAATAGGCGCTGTCATTGCTCAAGATGAGGCCAAACTGGGTCCTTAAAAGGAGAGGGGATTTGGGCACATACAGACAGACAGACAGAAATGCTGAGGATGCCACCACAAGCCGAGGGGCACCAGGCATGCCTCCCACCTGCCAGGAGCGGATTCCCCCCCCCAAAAATAAGTGGGGCCCCTTGATTTCGCATTTCCTGCCTCCAGAGCTGAGAACCCATAAACGTGGACGGTGATGTAGCCTGGCTGTGGCACTTTGTCCCAGCAGCCCCAGGAAGGGAAGACATTCACTTCAAAACTCAGCGTGTCCTGAGTCAGGCATTGGCTCCAGGCTCGGCTGCCTCCCGGGTACAACGCTCCCTGCAGAGGCTGAAGTCTTGCTTTGGGTCTCAGCTACTAGGGCTGCCGGGACCCCCAAAATTGTGAAGCCCAAAGCCACAGGAGTGTATTCCCTCCTGGTCCAGGGGCCACCAGTCCCAGTTCCAGCTGCAGGCAGGGCCGTGTCCCCACGGTCTGAAGGGGAGAAACCGTCCCCCCTAATCCTGGCTCATGGTGACAGATGGAGATTTGGTGTCCTTGGCTTGTGGCACAGCTCAGTTTCTACCTTTCCTCCACCTGTCCCCTCTTTCTTACAGGGACTCTACCACCTTGGGGGAAGGGCCCACCCGACTCCATGGGACTCACCTTAACTGCCTAATTCCACTGGTTTCCAGATAAGGTTGCATCCACAGGGGCTGGGGGGTTGGACTTCACAAAGCTTTTTGGAGGATGCGGTTAGCTTCCTTTGCTAACCCAGGCATCTCTTCCCTGTTTCTGCCCCCTCAATGCAGATGTCATTCTGGGGACAGTTCCCGGCTGTCCTGCTTCTCATCCTCAGGCCCCTGTGTCTGCTGGCGTCCCTCTAGGCAGACTTCAGGGCTCCCTTTGGTGCTGAGTCCGCGGGAACCCACCTGCCCCAGGGAGGGCCCACCCCTGAGCGGCCTGCTCTGCAGCATGGCTCATGTCAGATTCCAGCCTGCTGGAAAACCCACCTTCTCAGGCTCCTGTCCTCCCCCCACACCCTCACCCAGGGCTATATTAAACCTTTCTCAACTGACAGGCTGCCTTTCTGGGGAGTTACTAAGTTGAGGTGGGATGGTGTGGCGAGACAAATAAGATGACCAACTCAGATGAGAGGAAACCAGGACACCCCACCCTGCACCGTGATTAGCAAATTCTTAGAGCGTTGCAAAGCCTCTTTTCTTTTATACTTAGTGGACTCTCTTGAGAATCCAGGGGTTCTCTCACCAAGAAAATAGACAGGTATGCATACATGCAAAACTGTGAATTCAGTTTCAGAGGGCCTGCAAAATCAGAAAAAGTTTTGGGTAAGAACCCCTGATGTGGAGGCAACTTGACCAGAGCCTGTTTCACCCCAAGAGCTGAAAATAGTTGTTTCTAGGAGCAATTATGAATAAGAAACACTGTTGAAGCCTCATGTGTGCCAGGCCCAGTGTTCAGCATTTCACACCATGTGCCAGCCTTCCCAGAATTGGGCATGGCACGTGCCAATATCGTTCCCTTGGACAAATCCGAAACAGATCCTGTGGGTTCCAGATCAACTGTCCAAAGTGACGGCATCTCCTGGCACCGCAGTTCATGTACTGACCGTTGAGCCAGCGACTCTCCTTTGGGTCTGGGGTCCCTTGCCATCACCCATCCCCTTGGCCAAGTCACCCTTTACTGTCATGCTGAAGCAGAATTGCGTCTTCTGGGCCTTTCCTCCCCCCCTCAGGACGCTGGCCGACACAGTCTGCGGTTGGAAGATGGTTTGAAGCGCTCCCCTTCACTGGTCACCGTTGGACCCGCTTCCCTGGCAGATGCCGCCAAGATGCGTGCGGGTTTGGCCAGCCCCACAGGCAAAAGGGGCAGACTGGAGCCCTTGTTACAAAGTAGCAAGCACATTCTGGAAAATAACATATGTTGCACTTTGACCCTACTAGGACATTTGTTGACTTTCTGTGTGTTCCGTTTAAACCGAGGCACCTCTGGGAAGCCCACTGCTAGAGATGCAGTTATTTTTTGTTATTGTCCTGTGGCTTTGCTGGGTTTATAGCCAAAGTGGCCTCTTTCCCTCATTGTGAAGTTTTGGGGATGCTCTGTGTGTCCTGAATTGCAAACTGTCTGTGGGAAGGCGGGGGCCAACAGCACATGGCAGCCAGGTTCCCGCCTGGATGTAGCTTTTAATTGCTGACCTTGCTGACGTCTGTGAGTCATCCTAAAGCATGGCAATGGCTGCTCTGGGTCACCTGCGGTTTGTCCGCTAATTTACTGTTGGCAGTGCTTTTCTTTTCTAATTATTCTGGAGGAAGAATGACAGGATTTTCTTTTGTATAATGATGTTTCTCTTCTTTTTCTGGGCTTCGGAGGGCGGATGTTTTACAGCTTCAGGAGAGAAACAAGTAGCTTTAGCAGAATCACAAGCCGATGTTTCCAAACGCCTTCTCTGCCGCTGTCTCCGTGACCTGGCTGCAAGTCCAACCCCCCAGCTTCCAGGGCAGCTACGCATGCCCATGTGACCAATTTCTGGTCAATAAGACATAAGCAGGTGTTTGCTGAGACTTCTGGGGAAGCTTTTGTTTGTTTGTTCTTTAAAATAGTTTTATACACACACCATACAATCCATCCAAAGTAGCTCTCAGTATGATCACAGAGTTGTGCTTTGATCATCACAATCAATTTGAGAACATTTTCATTGCTCCGAGAAGAAAAATCCCATACATTTGTACCCCCTATTATTGGCACTAAGCATTGGTCCGGTACCTTTGCTACAGTTGATGAAAGAATATTTCAATACTGCTGCTAACTCTAGTCCAGAGTTGGCATTACCTGCATTTTCCCCATAAACCACCCTTATATTAACACCTTGTAATAGTGACGTACGTTTGTTCTAGTTCATGTAAGATATTTGTACATTTGTACAATTATCCACAACCATTGTCCGCCACAGGGGTCAGTATATTATACCATGCAGGGAAAGATTTTGTTTTCCGGATATGTGTAGGCAAATTGTCCCCCTTCATCTTTTCTTCCACATTTTAATGCAGATACGATGCCTGGAACAGAGCAGCTATCCCATGACCATAGGATCTCAGGGATTCTGTCACTGACAGCTCTGAGCTTCTGGACCCAGGCTGGCTGCTGCCTCCTCCAGAAGGCAGGTGGGGGCGGGGCGGGGTGTGGGACTCTGGACTACTTTAACATGGCATTTAGTCCTGTAACTTGCAACAACACTACCAACAAAGCATCTAGAGGAATGCAACAGCCAACGAGACCATCCGTCTCTTTTGATTTATGATTACTTCTCCCTTACCCTTTTCCTTAAAAGGACTGATGAAGCCTTCAGGAGAGAACCCAAACCAAAGCCAGTAGATAATGGGCTGCATGTAGACAACCACAGCCCAGCGAAAGGCCAGAAACCAGAAGGTGCAAGCGAGGGCTAGTGTCCCCAGGGCCTGCGGGACGCTGGTCGCAGGGTGGAGCCTTGAGTCCAGGGGAAAGTTCCTACAGCCCTCACGGCGCTGTTTCTGGAACTGCCGTCCTCAGCCCATCACTGCCTTGGAGGGTCCTGCGCCTGCTGGCCTGGGGCCCGAGGGACACGGGTGAGCTCACCTCCACTCCCCCAGCAGAAGGCCTCAGAGTTCTTCCATCCTCCTCCTGTTGAAACGAGAGCCTTCCCCCCTAAAGGTGGTGCTTGTGCTGCAGCCCTCTCACACACTTACTCCGCGCCTGCCTTGAACCAGAGCCTTGCTCACCCACTGAGCCTCACAAGCCCACTGAGCCTCACACACCCACTGAGCCTGGCAAGTCCACTGAACCTCGCACACTCACCGAGACTTGCACACCCACTGAGCCTTGCACATCCACTGAGCCTGGCACGTCCACTAAGCCTGACATGCCCACCGAGCCTCACATACCCACTGAGACTTGCACACCCACTGAGCCTCGCACACCCACTGAGCCTGACATGCCCACTGAGCCTCGTATACCCATTGAGCCTTGCACACCCACTGAGCCTGGCACGTCCACTGAGCCTGGCAAGCCCACTGAGCCTCACACACATCCACTGAGCCTGGCAAGCCCACTGAGCCTTGCACACCCACGGAGACTGGCACACCTGCGGAGGCTTACACACTCACTCTCACTGACGCTTGCACACCCATGAGCCTGGCATGCCCACTGAGCTTCTCACACTCATTGAGACTTGCACACCCACTGAGCCTGGCAAGCCCACTGAACCTCGCACGCTTGCCGAGACTTGCACACCCACTGAGCCTTGCACATCCCCTGAGCCTGACATGCCCACTGAGCCTCACATACACACTGAGACTTGCACACCCACTGAGCCTCATATACCCACTGGGCCTTGCACACCCACTGAACCTTGCACATCCACTGAGCCTGGCACGTCCACTGAGCCTGGCAAGCCCACTGAGCCTGGCACACCTGCTGAGGCTTACACACTCACTGAAGCTTGCACAACCACTGACCCTGGCATGCCCACTGAGCTTCGCATACCCCACTGAGTCTCGCACACCCGCTGAAACTTACACACCCACTAGAACTGGCAAACCTTCTGAGATTTAAACACCCACTGAGCCTCGCACACCCACGGAACCTCTCTCCTCCCGGCTCCCAGTCCCCATTCCTGGCATGGCAGGAGCCTCCCATGAGCTACTCCCTGAAGGCACTGGCCCTCGGCTGCATGGCTCCCCTGACCCCGTGTTCACAGAAGCACGCAGTGACCGATGCACCATGGGACCAGGCAGTGTCCGAGGCTGGGCAGCCCACAGTCACTGACCACCACACAGCTCATCTCGAACCTGGGTCTCGCCTGACGTCACAGATGGCTGCAACTGCCATGAAGACATCCTGTGCTTCCTGTTGCAAGCAACTGAGCCCTTCGCGTAAGTCTCTCCTGGAGGCCAGGGTTGCGCGTTCGCTGTGGACTCCGATTTTATAAGCACGTGAGAAGTGAGTAGAGGGTGTGGCGTGCAGCCCTGGGTGCAGGCCCTGGGCTGCCATTCGGCATAATGATGACATTACAATCTGTGATATTATTCAAAATGGCTCCAGATAAATGAATGATAAACCAGGGGTTGCGGCGCCTTTATTACAGAGCTGATAAGGCAGCTCATCAGCGCCCGCGTGGATGTGCCGCAACGCCCAGGATGAGCCACAGCGCAGTGGGAAATCCCAGCGCGGCCGGACCTGAGCGGGGACTCACGAAGGCCACGCGTCTTCTGAGTGGCCTTCAGAAGGAACTGCGAATTCTGAAACAACAGCCCTTTGTGCTCCCGTGAGTTTTGTAAATTACTCATAGTTAGCTGCAAAGGCGCGGCACAACGCTTAATCCACTACAGGCTCTCTGCAGGGGAAAGGATCAGTGCGTCCCTCTTTCAAAGACTTTTCTGGGTCCACTGTGCTCTGCGTCACTTAGCAGGGAGGCTTTCACGTCCCTTAGTATGGGGCGTGAGGAATAATGAAGACCAGGAAACGACTGTCAATTACTGATTGGTGGTGAGGCATTAGAATGTCAAGTTCCAAATTCTCCAAAGCAGCCCAGAGCCAGAAGCCACATCTTACCTGGAAGGGGCCAGGCTAACTCACCATGCGTTCTCGGACAGGACACGGCTGGGGGTGCGGGTGGGGGGGGGTGAGCCTGGTCAATATGTGTTGGACGCGTGCGTGGACCACTTCGTCATGGAGTTGGCGCTGCATCAGGGTGGGGCCTGCAGGCCTGTGGTCGGCTCCAGCGGAGCCAGGTTTGAGTCTGAACCCCGGACATGAGCCGCACATCCCCGGGCAGGTTACTTCAGCAATTTGAGCCTCGATGGCTTTATTTGTAAAATGAGAAAGAAACAATACCTATTCACACTGATGGGGAGGATTTCACGAGATACTAAAGCACTCAGAGGGTAAGTTCTACCCATGATAGCGTCTTTATATGCTCTCGAAGGCCCAGCGTCCCGGACTGGTGTGGCTGTCATTCCTGGCAGTTTTATCCTTGACGGTTTTTCCCCGAGCCCACCTTAAGCCCTGGGCTCAGGTAACTGGACCTTGTGTTCAGAGTTTCTGAGGTTAAAGCTTTGTAGTATATAACTCGTCAAATTTCAGAGCTGACTGTGTTTTGTGGCTCCTTTTACCTCGTGAAACAATGGCCTGTCCGTGGGGACACAGTGGGGGCAGCCGTGCTCGCTTGCAGAGGCCAGCTGGTCCCATAAGACAAGGCTGGGTGTAGGTGGGGAGCTGACCTTGGGCGCTACCCCGGCAATGCCACTGACCAGCTGGTGTGGTCCTGACTAAGTCCCTTAAGCACCCGGTGCCTTGGAAAAGTCGCCTCTGGGACATGGATGGCCTCTGAAGTCTGGGCTCTGTGGGTTCTAACGTACTTAAATATATATTTTCGTTTTGACCAACTGTCTCTTCAATTCTGCTCATGCGACTTCTAGCATCATACATTTATTTCCAAAGGACCCATAAAGGCCCATTTCACTGGACGGCAAATGGCCAATGGATCGACATCACAAATGAAGGTGGCAGGGAGCACCTGGAGACTGGAAGGGGACAACGCAGGGGGTCGTCGGGGCAGAGCCTCACGGAGAGGCAAATAAAATGGGGCACCTTCAAAAGGTTGTGATTGAATCTGAGAAATAAAACCAGGGGGGAGAAAAGACTCAACCACATTACGTTCAGGAGAAAGTGGAGGAAAAGGAATGAGGGGGATTTGTCACGTCTGAAGATGCTGGCGACGTGAGGCAGGGGAATAAGTGTGCATGGCTTTTGGTTCAGGGCGTGTGGCGAGTTCTCCGTCCAGCCGGGAAGAGCTCACACCTGCCGGAGGTGTCAATAAGTCACTCTTAGTACAGCCTGCCTGTCACCTACTAATTCATCGAGGTGGAGGAGACAGGGGTTGGATGACATATGTTAATGGCAATTTAGAGTTAGACACGTGTTGCTTCTTTTTTATTTTATTAAGAAAAAAACTGAAAACTGATCTGACTTTTGTCTGTGCCAGTTTTCTGTCTTCTACTTGGAGGTTATTGGCCAACAGTGCTAATTAATGCCAAGTTGCTGGGAGGCCAGCCCCACCCCCTCAGAGGCTGTTGATTACCCTCGATGATGGAATATATGCGATCAAGCCGGCCTGTGATTTTAAGAGTATTAATGAATATTGACATTCCAGGAGAACATTCTAAATGATATCCTAAGTTTAATTAGTTTACCAAATACATTTTTTAGAATGACTCATTAGAACACTCAAATATAGTTTTTTGGAACTCTAGAGATTCATTAATATCCAAGAAGTAAGATTATAAAAACAATAAGGAATAGCTGTTGAGAAAGATTATGATTTTAAATGAAACCAGAGGAGAAAATTAGATTCTAGAATAATCGGCATCATCAAGGGGAGTTTAACTAGCTTTAACCATTACTGAAGCACTAGGCAGCCTCAACTATTAAAAGATTAAAAGGCAATGGTTTCTTATGTCTGGGTCTTACATGTTATAAATGCTCACATCGGTTTAATTACGCTTTCAGAAGAAACCAAACAAGAAGTCCACCCACATTTAGGTAGGACTCTGTGTGACAAATCAGTGTTTGTATTTTGTAAATATTGTGCTTCCTTCATTTTTTTTTACAAATTCAATATGCTTGCCCACATGGTGCAGCCCATGGAATCAGAGTTGTGTTGTGGGGATGACACCGTGGGTTCTGATTCCATATTTTGCCTTGGCCGCGGCAGCTCCACGAGGAGGAGCTTTCCTGAATAACTCCCTGCTGCAGGGAACAGTTGGTTTGTGTTTATTTGTGGGCTGAGGCCAAGTAAGATAACTGTATTCCCTAAAGATATTTTTCTCAAATTTTGATAAAGTCAAAATAGAAATTAAGTTGGAATTCTGTAGCTGATGGTATTTATAGTAGTTTTTGCTAACACAAATGTTATGATATTTTATAAATGAAGAAACTTGGCCTCTCTCCCAGAAAGACAATGCTGGGAGAAAACAGCAGATCTGTTGAAGCATACATAGAAAAAAATAACAACAACCGCACACTCGCACGTACACACACACACTTCTTTGTGGAATGCTTAGTGATGGAGAAGACACAATCTCTTTGAGGAATTTCCTGAAGTTCAGTTTAATAGAATCTCTTAAGCCATAGGTAAAACTGCACCTGGAATGTACAAGTGCAATGTTGAATATCTCCACTAAACGACCACAAAGCCCTATACCTGCTGGTTTCTTTTCTAAATGTATTTATTCAAGGTGTGCGTGCATGCGTGCACGTGTGTGTACACACATACATGCGTGTGGTTGCTTTTTTAGCACTCTTAATAATGACCAAACAGATTTTTCTGGATCTTGGTGCTAAATTCCCATAGCCCTAAGAACTGTAGGAATTCAGACCGAGCACACAAAGCAATAGATATGATCGGACTGAAAATGAAACACCAGTAGAACCTCTTGTGCCTACATGTCCATTTGCCTGTCTACAAAGACCAAGCAATCCCATTCATTCACTCATTCATCTATCCATTTGTTCACTTATTTGTCCATTTATTTACTCACTCATTCATTAGTCACTCACTCATTCATTCTTTCATTCACCCAATCAGTCAACAAATGTTCAAGGAGCATTTGCTGCCTCCAGGCTCTGCGCTGGGCTGGTGAGGGCAATATGTGAGAGCCCTGCTCTCTGGGAACTCACTGCTCCTGGAGGGAATGGCCAAGGAGTCTAGCTGTGGCCAGCACTGGGAATGCAGTACTAGGAATGCGTGCTGTTGGTGATCAGGGCAAGAAGGACATGTTTTTAAATCTGTCATGAAAGGCTGCCTTCTTCAAGGAAGTGGCTTTAAACTAAGATCTAAAATGAGGCTGAGGAAGGGAAAGCCTCACTCTGGGCCAGGGAGCCAAATTTGCATGGTCCGAGGAGAGAAGGGCACAGAGATCAGGCCAGTGGCATGAGGTGAGAAGCCTCAAGGGAAACGTCTTGCAAAGGACCCACATCTGCTGAGGTAGGTTTTTCAGGGACTTGTGGGCAGCATTGGGGTTTTGCAAGGAGTTGGATCCAATGAAAACAAGAAAGACCTGCTGGAAACACAGTGTATAGAAGACCAGGTGGGACTTGTTTCATTTTTCTTTGCACTCCCTTTGGAGCTTCAGTCCCCAACATCACTGCTGCTTCCATTCATCTCTCCAAGGTCGTCTACTCACTGTTGGCCATGGCCATCCCTGCACTATTGACCATCCCCTTGCTTTTGTTCACAGCTATCCTTGTGCTGGTGGCCATGGTTGCCACCTTGCAGTTGGTCATGGCCATCCCCATACTGTTGGTTATGACCATCCCCATGCTATTGGCTGTGGCCATCTCTGCACTGCTGGCCATGGCTGTCTCTGTGCTGTTGGCCATGGCCTCCCCTAAACTGTTGACCATGGCCATCCCCTTGCAGCTGGCCATGACCATCTCCACACTGTTGGCCATGGCTGACCCTGCACTGTTGGCCAAGGCCGTCTCTGTGCTGTTGGCCATGACTGTCTCTGTGCTGTTGGTCATGGCGGTCTCTGTACTGTTGGTCATGGCGGTCTCTGTGCTGTTGGCCATGACCATCTCTGTGCTGTTTTTCATGGCTGTCTCTGTGCTGTTGGCCATGGCTGTTCCTTCGCTATTGGCCATGGCTGTCCCCTTGCTATTGGTCATGGCCATCTCTGTGCTGTTCATCATGGTCGTCCCCTCGCTGTTGGCCATGGGTGTCCCAGTCACTCTTGGACAGAGAAGCAGAACTCTGGTTACAAAGAACTTCTCTCAATTCCTCTGCCCTTCTCTCTCATCCTCATCCTTATGTGCTCCACTCTCCCTTTCCCTTCTAGCCCCATTAATGTGGTTGGATGGAATTGGGCAAATCTGAGTTTCCTTCCTCAAAGGCTGGACTTTCCTAACCCAAAGGTATGAGGGGACTAGGGACATCAGATTGAGATATTGAGATGCGTGACATCAGGGTATCCTTCTCTAGGTACCAGTGGCTGTGTGATGGAGGAGTGGATGGATGGAGGGGGCGTGGGGCAGGAAGAGGGACAAGAAGTCGGGGGAGGGTTCCCAGTGTGGGCAGAGGGAGAAGGAGGGGAGAACAAAGTTAAGAGACCTTGGAACCCACAGATGTGGAATTGAATCCTGCTCTTGCTCACCAACCATGTGGGCTTGGCCAAGTTTATTCAACTTCACCATGCCCGTTTTTTCATCTGTAATACAGGAGTGACAATGACATCTGCCACCAAGAATGTTCGTCAGAATGAGACGAAATAATCTAAGTGCACATCGAAAGTGCTCAATAGATGTATAAAATAATAATATTGTCTAATATAATTATAAAAACTTGATTTTCATTTCTTAGCTTAGGGAAGATTGTACCATAAGTGCTTGTAAAAATAAAAATGCATGCTCTCTCTCACACACCCAGGCAAAATAAACCTTACCAGTGGAAAATTTAAACTGACACCTCACAATTATGGTAACAGTGATGACATTTTAAAACATCTTTTGAAATGCTGGAGGTTCACTTTGTGGGGACATTTTCTACTTGTTTCCTTTCTAATTAACAATAAAAGTGTTCATTTTTGTATGGAGATGGGCCACTTTGCAAAAATATATTGTGTAGACACAGCAAAGCACACATAGAACTTTAATCCTTAGCACTGGATAAGCCTGCAGGAGACCCTAGTGACAAACAAAACTCAGGAGAGGAACGAGGATTCTTTGCCTTCCGTGTTGCCTGTTTCGCCCAACGCCCACCACAATGCTGAACCGCCATTGGTAGGCATCGCAGGCGGGCGCAACATGGGAAACGGAGTCTTGGGAAAATACGCTTGAATATTTGGTTCTGCGTTTACATGCGCCACTGATGAATGAAATAGTAAATATTTAAAGCTCGAAACTCTTTTCATTTCCCCTTCAAAGACCCACTCGGAGCCTATCTGGACAACATGGCGTTCCAGCTCCCCGAGCCATTAATCACTCTTTGTTTGGGCCGGGTTTTATTGTTCAGAATTGTCCAACTCCGGCGCACGATGGGAGGGCACAGAGGCTTCGCGTCCTTTGTTCAGTTCCCCGCGTCCTGTGGTGGCACCGAGGGACGCGGGGCCTGTGTGGACAGCGGCTGCATCTCTGCTTTGTTCTGCCACTGAGCACAGTTCACAAGTCACGGGCAGGTTTCAGCACGGGACAGGCGGAAGTGCGAACGAGTGCGCGCGGCGCTGCGGCCGGACAAGTGGTTGCCACTGTTAAGATGATCCCTTGAAAGCTTTTTCCCAATTAATCTTAAAATGCATATCAAACCGCCGACCTTTTATTGGCGGCCAACTCTTTCTGAAGATTTATTTACATCCTGAACAGGGAGAAATATCGATAGGATTTTGTGCTGTGCAAAAATAAAAGAATTATCAGAATCACTTGATTTTAATTTAATTTAATTCACAGTGGGAATTATATAGTTAAACTTGGGTCCTGGGAGTCCCCAGAATACAATCCATCATTAGGAAATGTTTAGAAAAATTATAGGAGAGCTGTGATAACGTATGGCTTTGTAGCTACGTTAATGTGATTTAGGAACAAAAAATAATAACCTTCACTCCCAAACCCTATCACCTAAAATATCTCCTGTCAACGCATGATTTGTAGGTATCATCCTGCGTGTATATATACATATCAGCAGTTCTTCATAAGATGCATACATTTTTATTTTGTTTAGTAGTATGCAAGGCACTAAAAAGGGTTTTATTTGAAGCACACACTCCAGATTTACAATATTATTTTCAAGAGTATACATTTTCTAGCAACCACAACAAAAAAGCCTCCACTGTATCCACACCAGTGACAAATCTGCCAGGAAGTGACTAGTTGATATGCCTTTTTATTACCACAGCTGCCTTGTTTTTTCGACTCAAAATAAAAGAAAATCACAGGACCCTTAAAATAATAGCTGGCAGCAGGTAGTTACCGAGAAACGCACGTCCCTGCCTCTTCACTTTGTAGCATCTGTGCAGATGGCAGATTCGAGTCTGGGCTCTGCAGGTTGATGACAAATACACGGGTAATAGCATTCAGCTTGCCTAACTGTAAAAGTGAATTCAGTCATCCTCTTTGTTTGATTGTCGACCTGACATGTCAGATGAGAAGAGGCCCTAGGATAACCTGCCAAAACAACAGCACAAATAAACACCAGACGCCGGGGCCTCTTGATGCGGAATTACCAGTGCTGTGCTGCTCAGGGACTCGAAAGGAGCTGACGCGGGCTCTCTCTCTGGGCTGCAGGGGCACCTCTCAGCCCACCTGCACACAGAGGGGCAGTGGGACCCAGGGCCTCAGTGCTGCCCCTCCTGCCCCTGGCTGGGACTCAGGCAAACAAGAGCTTGGTGTCTGTCAATGGGACGGCGGGATTTAACATCCAATGATTTTCTTATAAAAGTTTTCTGATTGTCTAAATGACAGGCTCTGGCACTAGAAATTTGGTAACTAAAATTGCCTCCTCTAATGTGGACTGATCTAAATGAGAGGCAGTTCCTAAGGGTAAAAAGGAGGAAAATGTGGGCATCCTTTGGTAGACCTTTCTCCTAGATTGCTCTTTTTGGGCTCGTGTGTAGCCTCCCACTTTGTGGATGGCAGTTGCCAGGAGAGGGTGGTATTTATTGACTGTAACCTTTTAAGATTCAAAGAAAGACTTAGAGCGGTGTTTCTTACATTTCCATCAAATGATAAAACAAATCCTTATAATTAATTGCAAGTTTTCTTGACATACAGCTGCTCAGAAATGATTTTTAAAATATGGATTCCTTAAAACGCAGAAATAGGGACTGTCATGATTTGGGGGAACATTTTGTACTTAGCTGTGACTTTTTTTACCCCCCTCTCTAACATTATTAAGCTAAAACGTTATTTATTTTCTTTTGCACAAATGCGCGCGTGTGAAAGTTGGGGGAAAGCATGTTATAGCAAAATGGCCCTGTAGTCAGGGTTTTCCAGGACCGTGGGATCATCCTCTGTATTTGATTGGGACACATCATCAGCTTGTCGACAGATAATCAAACAGCTTTCTCTCCTTGCTCTTCTTGTTTGCCCACGTGCTACCACCCATACCACATTCCAAACGAACTAGAAGCCAGAGTGCGAAGATCCCTAAAACTAAGTGGTTTAAATGATATTTAGAGTTAGCAACGAATGACATTCGGGACTAACTGACCAGGAGCATGCCAAGAACGACGATTGGTTCCCGCTTGTTCTCATGGGCTCTCAGTTTTTAAATCACCTGCATATTTAAAATATGCTGCGTTTTTAAAAAAATGCACATTCTCTATTTTTAGCTCCCAATTTAAATCACCTTCCAATAAAAAATTAAAGAGAACTCTTAAGTTATTCTGAATTCTTTGAAGAGTGCAGCCTAGAACCACAGATATCCAGGTTGCCTATATGCCTGAATTTCCTATTTTCCAAAAAGAGCACATGTAAAGTTTCCATGTGAAGTTACTGCGGCCACAAAAACAGAACCATTTTCCCATATGCTTAATAGCGTGTCATTTTACCTCTAGCAGAGTCGAGTTTTCTAGGTCCCTGTGGCATCCTTATTTAGCAAACACCCTTCAAAAAGAGAACTAAATTCAGTTCTTCGGAAGGGGGTTGTAAATACTGATCTTTCTGTTGCCAATACTGATGATTAAATCACCTAAATCTGCATCGTCTGTGCTCATCATTGGATGATTTATTTACCTGCTCTCTTCATATGAAGTAGAGAGGAACAATTAAGTTTATTTTAACTATGGTTATTAGAAATATGGTAAAAGGCCGTTTATGCCAGAAAGCAAATAAACATATTAGCAGGAAATGTTTAAATGATCTGGATCGCCCTTAGAGCCCGCAAGTGGGCGGCGGTACCCTGTTTTTAAATTACGCTTCGGCAAGTGAACATAATAAATCCTCCTGTGTTATACATTTCGCTGGTAGCGACGGACGCTCACATACTCTGTTTGACCTCATCCCTGCTAATCACCACCCCAGTTTTAATAGCTGCCACGGTGAGTGAAACAGTTAATGCAGTATTTCTTGCCGAAAGAGTGCCTGTCAGGCTATTGATGACAAATTAAAATTAATAAAGAGAACCTGTGTTGAATTTGAGGGACTGCGATCACGACAGCCGCCACGTGACGGCAGGAGCCCCTGGGGCGCTCTCTGAAGAATGATGTTTTAGGTGGACGAGCATTGTCTCGAAAGGAACGCTAAAACTGCCAAATCTCTGCTTTTGCCTGGAAGACTTCCTGAAATAGGAGCTGTATTCTTTTGGCCCTCATCACATGTAATTTATTCCTCTGAGAGTTATTTCCCGCTCTGTACACCTTAGCTCTGCGCTGTAATAATCGTGTTTCCAAGGTTCTACAATTTTATTTACCTCGGTAAGAACCTTTACAGGAGCAATCCCATCCACGCAGGAGTCCGGAAGACACAGGAAATAAGTAAAAGTTCAATACCGCATTTCTGCCGCATAGATCTGCCTCCATTTCAAGGGGATTCAGACGTTCAATGAAAACACAGACTGCTACCTGCTCGAAATGCACTCAGCATTTTGGGGTCCTTCTTTGCTTTCTCACAGAAAATCACAGTGCATTTATCTTTTCCGTGTCACCAAAATGAGAAAGCGAAAATCCCTCCAGAAGATGAGACAAAATAGGCTAAATAAATATATTTTACAGCTTATGCACATTCGTGTCTGCTCCAAACACGCAGGGGTGGAGTGGACAGTGGTGGGCGGCCCCCCTGGGGTGTCGAATCAGGTGAATATGGCAAAGTAGCGCCGCATTGGTCCTTCGTGGATGCTCGCCGGCATCCCAGAATCAGCACACGCAATTCCGGCTGCCCCCAGGAGCCACCCACGAGAGTGAGGCTCCTTTCCCAGGGGCTGGGCCTTCGAGGTCAATTGGGAAGCTGTGGGCGGCTGGCTGGGTAAGCCCGAGTGCCGTGGCTGACCGAGAAGAGGAAGCAGCATGAAACCTGGGCTCCCCACGCTCCGTGGAGCCCACGACAGGCAGCAGCAGGGGCGCGGGGTCGGGGGGCTGCCGTCCAGGCTCCATGCCCACTGGCCCTGCAACCTGGACGGACCCCAGATTTCTCTTGCTGCGGGCCTCTACGTGGCCAGCGCTGGTCTTCTATGGGAATGAAGAATAGTGGGGTGTGGCCCTTCCTGGGGCTCCGGGGACCTGGGGCTGCTCCCTTGCTGTCCCTGTAGCCCCTTCCAAGGCCTGCAGCCTCGCAGCCGTGTCCCCTCCCAGGCTCCCCCTGCCCTTCCTGACTGTGGGGCCCCCGGCCACACTCCTCAGTCACCCCTAGAACTCCGGAGTCTGCACCTCCATCCCATTCACCCTCCACCCCCCGACTTGGCAGGGGTGCGCCACGAGGCAGGGGCTCCCCAGCGCTCCCCTGAACTGGAATCGTTGGAGGCAGAAATCATCCAAGACACTCCACTGACAAAGAGCGGCGGGCGCCGGCCTCGCTGGGTCCGACTGGCTCGCTCTTCATTTCCTTTTCTTCCGGGGACAGAATCAGGGCCACTCTCTGCCTCGACGTAACTTCAGTGTGGGCTCTAATGCATTTTACGGTTGGAACGTATCAAGAAGGAAAAAGAGAATTTGGGGTTTTGATATTCAGTGTCTCAGCAGCTTTCTGTAACAAGTGCCTGCCTCGCTTCTGAGAAAGTTCATGCACAGGCTTAAATAGAAGCGGAACCTGCCGCTTAGGGCCTCCTGCAAGCTGAAAACTGTCCACGTTTCTGCCGGGGTGTGTGGGTGTGTGACAGGGGTGGGGGGGTTGCAGCGCTCTGCACACAGTGTTGAGTGTCACCCGTGCTGAGCAAACAGACATGCATCTCACAGGTGTGCCAGACGATGCTCCACGTTCGTCTCAGGCGTGAGGTGCGGGATTGTTTTAATATAGTATTAAGAGGGCTGACATCTTGAATAATTGAGAGGAGGTTTTTTGTAATTCATACAGTTGACATCTACTAGTCAAATGGCTCTGTCTCCGAGTTGTAAAATAAAAATACAGAAAATGAGGAATTAATTCAATTAAACATTTTCCCACCCACATTTTACCTTTCCCTGCTGCTCTGGGGAATAATTTATGAAATGTATATCACCAGAAGACTTATTTTTGCCATTAGTTTTAACTTAATGAGTATACCTTGCACATCAGAGGGAAAGAACAAAGGTTAAATTTTACATTAACAGCACATTGCAACATGGTATGCAAATATCTATATGCAAATAGGAAGCCTCTGGAAGATAAATGTGTTATATTTTTAACTAGTTAACTATGACTGTGAAGTATTGTGCGAAATATTCAGTGGTTTCATTTTTATATCTTTCTTGTAAATAATGCATAAAGTATGTAGATGGTGTCAAAATATGATTAAGCTATTAGCTTTATAGTTTCCATAGTTAAGAATGTGTTCAGCATGGAGCTTCTAATAACTCATTTCTAAAGGCAGCGACCAGTATGAAATATTTCTTGTTCAAGTGAATGTTATCATGTGACATAATGATTTTGCTTAAAACGAAGTTAAATGAGGAGTAAAATTAAACAATATTGCATGAATTGTGTTTGACTAATTTTGTGTCACATTATATTAGCCAAGCTTTCAGAATATGTGTTAATGACAAATAGTGTAAGTCCCCTCCTACTTTATATGTCTGTACCACCACCCTTAAGTCATTAGCTCTCCAAAGGTTCATTTTGTTTGCAGTTTTCATAGCCGGTGGCTTTTCCTGATTACTTTTGCTCATGAAAGTAGACAGGATTTGGAAATAAATTTGACATCCGTTGTGGGGACTTAATTTCAGTAACACAGGCATGATTTTTAGGAGAAAACAAAAGCAAATCTTTTGAAACCTTGAGACATTCAGGGAGATAAATGCTATTTCTAAAGTAGACATAATAATGACTTCTAAAGAACCATCCTTTGGCTTGGTGGTAAAGGCCTCCAAATACAAACGCTTCTCAGTTATGCACACGCGTTGCAGCCTCTTATAGCGACCCTAACTTCCTCAAGCCGTGGCAGAGTCGTTACTGGGTCCTTCGCTATGTGCTGTTTGCGGTTGCTCGGGTCCGGAAGTTACCTGTGATCTGGCCGGCGGGCTGACCGTCATGCTGGGTGGAGGGCTTTGGGGACCGCCTGGCCGCAGCACGTCGGCCGCGGGTCCCCAGCAGAGGGACAGGAGCGCAGCTTCGTGTTTGCACTGGCTGCCTGCGAGCAGAGCTTGACCTTTTCCCCGAGCAACCGCGACCTCCTTGTAGTCATAACTATAGTCTTAGCTGATCATATAAAGGGATTTAAAGTGTGGGGAAACACCATGTTTGCAGTAATAAAACTGACGAGGTATGAAACAAACATCGTGTAGGTATTGAGGCTATTTTCCAAAATGTTTGCGCTCACACGGAGCTTTCATTACAAGTGGGGCTGCTGTGCCGGAGGTGGTGGCGATCAGAAGCAGACGGGGCTGAGTGTCTTGTGCATGCACAAGCCTGTGTGTGTGTGTTTGTGCGTGGAAGGGGGGGGCGAGGCTGGAGGCGGGGGGCATGAATCAGGCTCCCAGACTCTCTGTGACCTGGTGAAACATCACTGGACCTCAGTGAGCACATGGCCACTGAGGCCCAATTTTTCATAAGAAAACAAAAGCAGATCTTTCCTCTATGACGTTCCCGACTGCTGTGGTGCCACAGCTGGTTTAAAAAGTCACAGTTGGTAGAAGCTCCACCATAGCTTGATGGGCTCCGTTTTTAGTTCCCAACAAAATGCTGTTATATTTTATACATTTTTTTGGCTGAATTCAATTCAATAAAGTGTAAGTAACGCTAATGGCAATGGAACTGCCATTGCGCACGTGTGCGGGGGGACACGGATGGGGGCCTGGACTCGTACCTGCAGGGAACTTGAGTAACATGTGAAAGACCTGCATTGACAGAGAAATTATTATCAGAGTGAGCCAACGACACTTAGGGTGGCGTGAGTACATGTGCTCAGAATCTGAAGTCGTGTGCACAGAAAGCAGATTCTATGTTTCTTAAAAAAAAAAGAACCTGTCTATTTAGAAAAATGTATGGAAGGTATTGCTACAATAAGCTGACAGAACTTATCCATGGGTATGTGGATAATCTGTGATTTCCGTTCCTTCTTTACATTTTTCTGAAGTTTCCAAATTTCTTTCAGTGAGCATTTAATTCTGCATGGGTTTTTACTTATTTTCTTGAATTTTTTCATTTTTCAAATTGAGATAAATATCAGGGGAAAATGTAATGCCCCTCCCACATGGCAGGCAAGAATTCTTGCCACTGAACTACCCTTGCACCCCCTGGCTTCACTTTTATTCCTAATTACGAATTCACGTGGGCAGAGAGTAAATTTTCAAATTAAAGACTGGTTAAACAATCATAATGCATGCAGCCTTTAAAAAGAAAGAGGTAGATATTTTTATGCTGACATGGAAGGGTGTATAAGATACGATTTTTTGAAAAAATTAAGGTGCTAAATGCTTTACATAATATGTCTCTTATGTGTAAATTAGACATACATCATTATATTTTTAAAATGTTATTGTTAAAATTGTAAGAGTCATGCTTGTTCCTTACAAAAAAAATTGGGATTTACAGGAAAGCATAAAGAAGCAGAAAACCACTACTCAGAGGAAATCAAAGAAATGCTCATTGCCCAGGTAACTGCAGGGCTCTGCCCCAGTTAGCTCTTCCCTGCCTCCCAGCTAAAACAGCTTCTCCATCACTCTGGGCTTCTTCACAGCTCTCACCACCTGGAAGATGATGCATTCATCTATTCATTTTCTTTCTTTCCTTCATGAAGTATGAGCTTTTTTTTTATGTTTTGTTTTTATATTTTATTGCTTTATAGCTAGCTTCTAGAAAATGCCAGTGGTTCTCAAAGTGTGATCCAGGCACCTTGGGCCCCAAAGGTCTTTTCAAAGCATCCACAAGGTCAGATCTATTTTCTTAACACCAAGGCAAAGCTAGTTTCAAAACAACCAAGATGCTGCTTGCCTTTTCCACTTATTTCTCTCACGAGGATAAGTGGAATTTTCCACAGTCTACACGAAGTGTGATATCACAATAAATTGAATGCAGAAGCAAATATGGGAATCCAGCTGTCTTCTATTAAGCCAGACTCACAGAGATTTGCAAAAATGTAAAACAATGCCAGTCTTCTCACTAAGTAATTTTGGTTTTGAAGAATGCTGTTATTGTTGATAAAAAAATGTGTTATTTGTTCTAACCTGTGGATTTATTATTATTTATTTTAAAAATTGAAGTAATGAATAAGTATTTTTAAAGTTACACATGTTAGGGCAGGTGATGGTGATGCAGCAGACAGAGTTCTCACCTGCCATGCTGGAGATCTGGGTTTGATTCCTGGTGCCTGCCCATGCAAAAAAAAAAAAAGGGTAATAAAGTAAATATCAGTAGATATAACTCATATCAACAAAATTTCTTAGTGGTCCTCAATAATTTTTAAGAGTATAATTGTGTCCTGAGATTAAGAAGTTTGAAAACTGTTGGCCTAGATCATAGTTGGTGCTCAAAAATATTTGTTAAAGAAAGGGATGAAGTCTTCATTGAGGATACTGTTTAGACGTCATTTCCAATTTTTAATATGCATTAAAATTTAAAAAAATCATTTTGTATCATTCTTTCTTCACTAAACCTGCTAATTTAAGTACATCCCTATGCTATTAAAAATCATACAAATGTAATTTCAAATGGCTGCATAATAGAACACTCAGTATAGTGATTTCTTATTTACAGGGAAATGTCGAAATTGCTCCTAAAAATCATACAAATATTTCTGGGTGGCATGTGGTCATTTTTAGACCTGGATGTGTAAGACCAAATTGCTTCCCCTGATGTTCTACTAATTCACATTCCTGAAAGTAATTTATGAGATTAAAAAACTCATCTTCACTGTCAGTGACATTTTCATTGAAAAAAGAAGCAAACCCATGTGCCACTTTGGTTTCGGTGGAACTGACACGGTTCCCAGGGGCAGGAAATTTAAACTGGTGGCGTCTTTCCAGATGTGCCTTACACAGTCGTGTCTGCTCGTTTGTGCACCGCCTGCCTGGGTCCTTCATGGAAGCCCCTTAGAAGGCCCAGTGTCACCTCCTGTGTCTTCATTTCTTTCATCTAAAACTGGGGTGCCACACCCTCACCTTCAGCGCTCCAATTCCTGCAGCTGCTGTCTGGGTTTCTTGCACTTCAGTCCGAATAAGAGGACATAGCTGGTGACTCACCCACGTGGTACAATTGGGCTCACTGTTTCGTACTCCTTAAGGAAACGAGTTCTCAGCCCAGGGCCTGCGTGTGAGGTAGGATCCAGAAAACCACCGACTGGGTCTGTGAGTCGCATGGTGCTTCATTGGCCCATTTCTCCTCTCTGACGGCCACCCATGCCAAGGCCAAAGTCGGTAGAGAGGATACAGAGGGGGCACGTGTGGGCAGCCAGCACCCACAGGGCATGACATCGCACCTCACTGGAGACAAGAAGTGCAGCAGCCAAAGCACTGAGAGACCGTTTTCACCTGCCAGATGTGCAGAGATGAAATAAATGATCATACTCGACGTTCACTGGGGTGACGGGAGACGGGCACTCCCGATGGGGCCAATGAGAATGTAAAATGGGCAATTTTCCGGAAAACAGGCTGGCAGCAGATACTAACAAGTCCTTCTGCATATCTTGGACGTAGGAATTTAATTTCCTAGTATATGTTCTTGCATGGAAATACTGAGAGACACATTCAAAGCTCTGTGTGCCAGAGTGGTATGGGGAAGTGAATTCTGGGGCATTAATAAGAGATTATTATGTTGACATTCAAATATGCTTTTTGATCATTTTTAATAACAAGAAATATCTCACAATATATATATTTCAAAAATCTCAGTACGAACCTGTTTATTCTACTTTATAAATTATGCACAACTATATATGACTAGAAAATGTCTGGAAGAAAGACATGGAAATGTTAGCACATTGGTTTTGGGTTTATATATATATATATATATGCATTCCCATCCCACCCCCACCAAGATTCTACAATAAATATTGACTTCCCAGAATTAAGTTTTAAAATATATTTGAAAAAGAAACCACCACAACTTTAAAATAGACCGTCGTCCCAGATTTAGGAGAGACTCACCGAGTAGAGTGAACTAACTGGGTTGGGAACTGATATTTAAACCGGGAACTGGGCAGGCCTGAATCAGCAGGCAGGGTGGGGGAGCAGAGCAGAGGTGGGGCCGGTGGGCGCTCCAGGAAGAAAGAGGGGCGGCCAGCTGTGCAGAGCCCAGAGGGGAGGGCGGGCGAGGGCCCCGCAGGCTCAGAGTGTGCCAGGTGCCACGGCGTGGGGCCGCACGGAGCAGGGGCCCAGCCACAGCCCAGCACACACGGCCAGCGGCCTGCTGTCGTGAGTAGAGTCTCCGTGGGCAGGGCCACGCCGTGCTTTCACACCTGCCATGGCTGTTCTGGGGCGGCAGAGCCGAGCTGGTGTGCAGGAACATGAGGCCCACAGAGCTTGAAATAACTCTCTGTCCCTTCACCGAACCAGTCGATTGACCCTGGAAGGAAGAGTCTGGATCCTGGGAGCATCGTGCATCGCTGTCTCGAGGGCAGAGGGAGAGGAGATGAGGCCAGATGTGCACTTTGGGCAAGATGTCTCCGGAAGGTGCGGGTCACGTGGGCTAGGAAGCGGGGGGCCGACGGGGTAAGTTGGGGTGCCTGGACCAGGCAGCAGCAGCGGGGATGGAGGAGAGGGGGAGAGTGGAGAGAGACCCGGCAGCCAAGATGCTGGTGTAGGGGAGGGGAGGGCGAGCCAGTGACCACTGTGGCTGACCATAGAGAATGTGGAGGACAGTGTGACTGCAGGCACTGGGGTGGCAGTAGCTGGAGGGATGCTGGCTGCCATCAGGCTAAGCCTGAGGTCCCTGGCCAAGGAGAGCCGTGCAGAGGCCGCAGGGCCTGGAGCTTTTGGGCCAGGCTGGCTTGGAACTCATCGGCCCATAGATGTGCCCTGCAGCCCAGAGGCAGCTCTCATGCCTGGGGAGAGGTGTAGGCCCCGAGAAGAGGGGCCATGGGGAGAACAGGCAAGCAGGCAGAGAAGTGAGGAGGTAACGAGCAGGTGGCGCCCCAGAACGAGGAAGCCGTGGTTAAGGACACATGGCCTGTCGTCATGTGTGCTGCAGAGATGGCCAAGGAAGGAAGGCTGCCTTCACTCCTGTGCTGGTTGGAAAGGATGTATGTCCCCTAGAAAAGCCATATTTTAATCAAAATTCCATTTTGTAATGGCAGAATAATCCCTATTCAATATCGTATGTTTAAATCTGTAATTAGATCATCTCCCTGGAGATGTATCCCAGTCAAGAGTGGTTGTTAAGCTGGATTACAGGAGATATGTCTCCACCCATTTGGGTGGGTCTTGATTAGTTTCTGAAGTCCTATAAAAGAGGAAACATTTTGGAGAATGAAGAAGATTCGGAGAGAGCAGAGAATGCTGCAGCACCACAAAGCAGAGGTCCACCAGCCAGGGACCTTTGGAGATGAAGAAGGAAAATGCCTCCCGGGGAGCTTCATAAAACAGGAAGCCAAGAGAAGAAACTAGCAGATGATGCCATGTTCGTCATGTGCCTTTCCAGATAAGAGAGAAACTTTAACTGTGTTCACCATGTGCTTTCTCACTTGAGAGAGAAACCATGAACTTCATCGGCCTTCTTGAACCAAGGTATCTTTCCCTGGATGCCTTCGATTGGACATTTCTATAGACTTGTTTTAATTGGGACATTTTCTCGGCCTTACAACTGTGAACGAGCAACTTATTAAATTCCCCTTTTAAGAAGTCATTCTACTTCTGGTATATTGCGTCCTGGCAGCTGGCAAACTAGAACAGTGCCTTTCGAATTTAGCCTGTCAGAGGTGGCAGGTGCCTGGAAAGATTTGAACCTGTTGAGTGAATTGCTGGAATTGGGCCACATTTTTTCCTCCCCCTGGGGGCCTCGTTGGTCTCTTTGGGCTTAGGACCATTCACCAAAAAACAAGGGTCAGTAAGCCCACCATGCACCCCAGTCTTGGCTTGGACAGGCACGATTTTGGCACCGATGTCTCTGGGGATTCCACCACCCTGAAAGACAACTTCAGGAATGAAACCAGTATGGTTTGACCAGTGGGAAAGATGAGAAGAAGTTACCATGCCAGGAATAGAGTGCCATGTTTTTGTTTTTTCAAGGGCAGGTACCGCGAATCGAGCCTGGGTCTCTGGTATGGTAGGTGAGAACTCTGCCACTGAGCCACCATTGCACTGTCCAGAGTGCCATCTTTAAGTCTGTAGATCAGACTGCCCGCTAGGACTTCCTGCCATGGTGGAAATGTCCTCTGTCTGCTCTGTCCAACAGCCACCAGCCATGTGTGGCTACTGAACCCATGCAATGTGGCTAGTACATCTGAAGAAGTAAATTTTACCACTGATTTAGTTCTAATATTAACATCAACTCTTTATTGATATTAATAATTAACTATACAGACATGATTAACTGTACAGTAATTATTAACTATATGTTATTATGTATTATATAATAATTATTACCTGTTACATAGTAATTATTATGTAGGATAATATATAATTATGAATTATATAGTATAATTATTTGTTGTTAATTATACAGTGACTATGGTATTGGGTAGTGCAGTCGTAGATAATAATCTTTCAGGATGAAGAGTTGTTTCTTTAAAATAAGAATAGATGGTATTGACTTCAAGCCATTATGCTCTCCACATACTTCCTTTCAAAGTACTGAAGATGTATTCATAAGCCTGGCACTCAGATACATCGGTTCATTCAAGCAATTATGTCATTCTATTTATCTAAGAGGTCCATTTGGGTGAACTCTTTGAGTGTGAAGGGATTTGCAAGGAGAGGGCACAGAATACTAAATAGAGAAGTTTTACTCCTGAGCCGACTTTGAAGGCTATCACGATTTTATCTGAACATGATCTGCAATACCCCATGAACAGACCCCACAGTCTGGGTGGCTTGGGTTCCTGCACCAGCACCAGAGATTTGGCAAATGGAGACTGCCAACATGATGGACTTACAGCCACTGCTTTCAGCATTTCCAACTGGCCTGGCCCTGGGCTGGGGATGATCCAACCTCTCAGCAATTTCGATGAGGGTCAATGAGGAGGAAAGGTTTTTCTGTCTTGGGTGTGGCCCTAATCCCATGTGGCCTTTAAATCAGTGTTCTTCTTTGGGCTCTTGAGGCAGTTTGTCCTACCCCGTGAATGCGCTTTCCTAGAGATCAGGAAGGAAGTTCCTGCGTCCATACCAGCACCCCACAGTCCAGAGAACCTCACAGAATGCAATTCATGGTTAATGTGATAAAAATTACTTCCAAGAAGTCTTTATTTTTTGTGTGTAAAATCTCCTGGAGAAATTAAGCAGTGAGGGGGAATGCATTGCCTTCTCTTTTTGGGTGGGGAGAGGCTGAGATGAGTAGCTGGCCCTCTGAGAGGTGTGTCCATTTAGCTGGGCAGACCCTGTACTCACCTCATGCCACTCCCCTTGAACCCCAATGCCCAAATCCACAAGCTTAGGGAAACAAAAATTCTTTCTTTCATGTTGTTCTCAAATTCATGTGGTGGTAAAACTGGATCTGATCTAATGTGAAGCTACTCGGGTGATATTTCTTTGTTCCATCATGGGTCAGCCATCATATGCTGCTGCAAAAATATGAAGGTGTCAGACCAGAGCCAGGATGGGGGAAGGCGAGCAAGGCACAGGTACCTGGGTGATCCTTGACTGTTGGGCTCTCAGTACCTTGCTTGCCTCCCCACCGTGTCTGCTGCTACCCTGTACCCCACTGGTGTGCTTATGTAAATCAGGTAGATGACCCTATTGTCTTTCTAGAAAGTTAAAACATTTGAATTCCAAACCATATCCAGCCCAAGCAGTGTGCGATAAGGATACTGTTGACTTGTGTTCAGGTGGTCCGTTTGTGTCGACCTTTCCTGCTGTCCCAGAGCTCACTGGGGGCCTGGGTTTTGCACATTTCAGCCTTGCACACCTCTAGGATGCTGGAGTGCGTGGTATACAGTAGGTGTACAACTACTGCTGCATGCTGAACTGAAAACCTGTCTGACCTCTTAAAGCTTGGGCAGCCTGGTGTGCTGGCGGCACTATGGGGGAGGAGGCCGAGATGCTGGACCAAGGGCATAGGAACGGCCCCTCTCCATGGGGAGGGGCTGGATTTGAGGAGTGTGTGCAGCAAGTTGAATAGTAATCAACGAGGAGATGAACCCCAGAAAACAAGACGGTGCCAGAAAGCTCATTGAGTCAAACTGGCTCACGTGAGGTGACGGTGTGGAAACCAGAAACAGAATTTAGTTTCAGGAAGAGAGGCTGAGATTGTGTTGCCAGATTTACCAAATAAGAATACAGGACTCCCAGTTAATTTGGATTTTCAGATAAATGTTTTAGGATAAGTATATCCCAGATACTTCCATTAAAGTAAAGTACAATTCTGGGACATACTTATCCTAAAAAAAATTTGTATTTATTCAGAAATTCTACTTTACCTGGCTGTCCTGCATTTCATATGGCAACCTGAGACTGTGATGGGTTCCCAGAGACCCTTCATGGAACTTTAGAGGAAAGGAGAGGCTGGCCCTGGGAAGTACTTAGCTCATCCTGCTGGGTGCTGGGCACCAGGGGTCAGCACTGACCATTTCTTAGTCCCCTTGTCACAGGGACAGAACTCAGTGGCCCACAGTGGTCCTGGCCCGGGCAGTTGAGTCTGCCCCATGCAGTGCCATGATGGTCAATTTGGGGATGGGAGATAGGTAGTGGGTGCCAAGGACCAGGCCTGTTAAAGGTCCTGTGTGTGGAGGTCTCGGGAGCCCAGCCCCCCTCTTCTGTCCGGAAGGAACCGCCCATCGGTATTTCTACACAGTTGGGCCACGAGAAAGCAGTGCCTGCCCCACTTAGAGGGCAACTCTAGTGAGTTTAGTTTTTTTAACTTGTTTTAGGCTAATTCTACTTTTGCCTAATATTGTCCAATATATAGGTATTAGATATGTGCCTACTCGAGGTATTTTCTTGATAGCTATTTTAATATTGTTCACGTATGAACTGAAAAGTGTCTGGCTCTCAGCATTTTCCCCTCCGTTGCAGAACGTAATTGCAGTATTGAGTCAAAACTACCCCATCGGCAGAGGCTATCCGCCAACCTGTGTTAAGTCTGTGTTTGGAGTCAATTTAAATGTCTTTGCAAGTTACACCGAACCAGTCTGGGTTGATTTTTCCAGATGGTGGTAGCACTTTTAGTAGCACCAATGTTAAATTGATATTACGTGACATGGTACAAAACTTCGGATTTCTCCATTGCAGTTATGGAAACTCAACTCACCTTGGGGACTTGTCTCAGCCCCTGAGCACCTCTGGGCTGGCGGGGCCTCGGCCTGTACGAGTCTCTCAGGCTACATAGGCAGGGAGGCGGCTCTCTTCTGTCGGAAAAAAGAACGCACTGCACTAGCACTGTTCTGGGCAGGAATCTAAGACAAATGATCAGAAGCCCAATTCCAGATTACTAAACGGTGTCCTTGGTTGGTCCCAAAGCCGCCTTGGGGCTCCCCCCGCCGCCTGTCTCTTTACGACCCATGGGCCAGAGGCCTACAGCCGGCAACACCCCACCGCCCCCTCGTCCGAGGTAATGGCATCACTCTTCATGCCCCAGAAATGCAGACTGCCGTCCCTGTCCCTCATTGTCCCACTCACGGTGGTAAATGTGGCTCTCAGGAATAAATTACTGTACATCTTGCACCACCAACACCGTGGAATGGACAGAGAGCCTTCTTACGCGTGGTTTTAATGCTTGGAAGAATTTCCCCATCGACAGGGGCCGGGCAGCACGGCCTCCTCTGGGATGAAGTGACACTGTGATTGAACGGCCGAAACACTGTGCGCGGGAAGCAGAAGGCATTACAGCAGCTGCTTAAAAACTCAAGTGTCCCAGGTGAGGGCTCCCTGGAAGAGAAAAAGGCAGAACTTTGAGAAGTAGGAAATGTCTGAAAGACGGCAGACCCGCCCACGTGGTGGAAAACTAGCTCCTTGGAAGAAGCCTGGACTCACCAGGCATCGGCTGAGTGGTGTTTCAGTGCAATGGGCTGTAATGGTATCAGCTGCAAGTTCCTTATGGGCACTGGCCTCCCCGTGGTTGTCCATGCAAGGTGTGCCCCACCTGCACAGGGCATTCATAGGCATTCATCCAGGCCCACGGTCCAGGGCCGCTGGCTGCCAGAAGCACAGCTTTATTGCCAGAAAGATGGACAGACGGAGTGAGAGAATTCAGATGGATGGTATAAATCCCACACTTCTGTGGCTGGAGAGCCAGTTCAAAGCCAGTGGTCACTCTGACTCTGCCTTGCTCTTCACAACAGTCAGAGCCTTCCGGAAATAAAGACTGCCCTGTTGGTTCTCACAGCAACCCCAAAAGTAGTTACTTTAATTTCTATTTTACAGGAATCTGAAGCTGAGAGAGGTTAAGTGCTTTGCTTTAGGTCACACAGTGCCAGAGAAATACAGATGGGATTTGAACCCTGGTCTTTTGACTCTGAATCCACCATTATGCTGTGTGTTATCATGGACTGGGAAAATCAAAGTCGTCACTTACCTTCTCTGTTGTGGTGGGTGCGAGTCAGTGATCACTATGGAGCCGGCTTTCCCTGCTCCTCCAAGGGAGACCAGGGGTCCGCAGTGCTCAGGGCTGGGCACTTTTGGAGGCTGGGGGTGATGTTGGGAGCATCGGATGCGTCGGGAAATGTTTGTTCAGGATGACTCTTCGAATCTCTTACATGCCATGTGCCACCCGTGAATCCTCATGTGGCAGTGGTGACCACATAGGGACAAGCAGTCCAGCTGAAGCCACTGCCCTGCCTTTCTGATCACTCAGGTGAGATGTGGGGACAGAACATTTTCCTCCAGATGAAACCAGAGGGGGAATGAGATCTTCACCAATGTTCACAGCAGCATCACTCACCAAAGCCAAAAGGTGGAAGCCACCCAAAGGTCCATCAATGGAAGAATGGAAACAAAATGTGGTGCATACACACAACAGAGCATTTCTCAGCTGCAAAAAGGCATGAAGTTCTGTTATGTGCTGTAGCATGGGTGAGATTTGACGACATCAGGCTGAGCAAAATGAGTGAGACACAAAAGGACAAATGTTAGATGACTATGCCTCTATGGCTAGAGGCCATTGCCTAGAGTACACAAATCCATGAGAGGCTACCAGGTGGTGTGGGGTGGGGAGTTGTTGCTCACTGGGTGCTGAGTTTCTTTTTGGGGTGATGAAACAATGTTGGTGATGGACGGAAGCACAAAATTGTGAATGCAATTAATACCCTTAAATTGTAAGCTTGAAAGTGGTCAAAATGGGAAATTTTGAGTTGTATATATGTCACCCCAATGAAAACAAAACAAAACAATAGAAAAACCTGGCATCTCAATCTTTCCCCTTGTTCTCCCAAGGAGAGGCTCTGGAGCCATTCTGTGAAACGTGCTCCCCCGCTTTGCCCTGTCTAAGAGTTGGCTGTTGACGACTTCCTTTGGGAGAGCATGTCAGGGTCTCAGATTTCACCATCCACAAAACCTCTAAGTATTTTAGCAGAAAGCCCCTGCTTAAGTTGATGTCCTTGGCCTCTGGACGGGCCCTCTCCGTGTGCTGAGTAACAGAGAGGATGTGGATGTCGCTTAGCTGTGGAATGCCCTGTGGATGTGTTTCTACTTGCTTTGTCCAGCCACACAAATTTAGCTATCTAAGTTTCCCTCATACATCAGCTGCTCTGAGAATCTTAATCATCTCCTTCCAGTTTGTCGGCAGCTCTTTGGCCTCCAAGAAATAAATTACCCACAATTGCTTCAAGTTAGTAATTGAATTTATTTTAATGGTAGAGGGAAAATTTATCCATTTTGCTAGTAATTTGTAGTCATTTTTAGTAATTGATGGTAATTTTCTAGTAAATACTAATTAAATGTTTCACTAAGTTAAAGAAGTACAGAGTAATGTATTCACTAAGCATTAGTATTTCCAATTTATCTTTATACAGCAAGTGATTTAGGTTGAGTTGATAGGAACTAGTGGAATTATTTGCGTTCTGTTAAGCTTTAAAAAAAAAACCAACGATGGGTAGAATGAAAGCATGTTTTAGCAACAATCTGCCGTGAAGGTACAGAAGGGGAAACCGAGGCAGAGGGCAGCTAAGGTGCTTGTCCAGGGCATTGCAGATTCCGTGGAAGGATGAGGCCTGGACTTCAGGCTTCCTGTTGGTTCCATCGACTCCGTCCTGCCTGGGAGAGGATAGGACAGGGGGAAGAGAAGAGGACTCCAAAGGAAGGTTCTGGGTGCCTGTAGCCTGCTCTGGTGGCCTGGCCCTGGCCATGGGCTTCCTGGCCTCACACGGCCCTCAGCCACTGATGCCTGCAGGGCCAGCTCTGCCATGCCCAGGGCGACAGGCATGTCAACCTTCTCTCAGGCCATTCTGAGGTTTTTGTGTTTATTCTGGGCATGTCAGTGAGTGCAGTTTGGTAAACTGACACTGGCAGAAGTTTTTATTTCCTCAAGTGAGTCCGGGGATCCCAACTCCTCGGCAGGCACTTGGTTTTGCTCCAGAAAGTCATTTTTTCCTTTTATGGTTATTCTCTGGGAGCTCACCAGTGAACCGGATATTGCACGCATGAGGCGTGTTACACACGTCTGCAATCATTTCTTTACTTCTCTGCTTCTCCAGTCCAGGCCTCAAAGAAGGTTTGTTAGATGAAAGAAAGAAGCAGTCCTTTTCCCCAGGTCATGCTCCTCCATAGAAAATAACATTCCTCTAGAAGTAATTCATTAATGAGAGTTGACAAGTTCTACAGAGGCGCAGTTCTCTAATTAGTGCTGTGACTTAGTGTAAGGGGATGCCTTTCAGCCTCCGTTTCCTGAATAGCAAAGTCAGGGCTGAACTGAAACGTCCCTTCCAATTATTATCTCCTTCCCTGTTTTTTTTTATAAATAGATAAACACAATTAAATATGTTTTCATGTTCAATATGATTTCACATCATAAGGCATATTTTGAAACTTGAAATCATCCATTGTTCTCAAATGTGATTAATATCTTAGCACATTTGCTTTCAGATTTATTTTTTCTTAAACTTGTTTTATTTTCCTTTAGACAAAACATGCACTTAAAAAATGCTATGACAGTTTTTTAAGTAGGGTGTTAAATGATTACATAATATTCCATCAAATGAAAGTAATGTAATTTGCTTAACTATTCTATTTTTTTGACATTTGGGTTATTTAAAATTTTTTGGTGTTATAAATAACACTTCAGTGAACATCTTTAAAAAGCTTTTTAATGTATTTAAATCATTGATTGTTTTCTTTGGTTAGATTCCCAGAACAAAAAGATTAGGTCAAAGTCTAAAAATATTTTAAGGCTCACACCACTTATTGCCAAATTGCTTTAGAAAGGGCCGTTCTGGTTTATTTTTCCACCAGAAATATATGAGAGTTCCCATTTCACTATTCCATCTCTGCTTTGTATATTACCATAAAAAATTTCTGCTGCTTGGATGGGTGAAAAGTCTTTCATGTCTAATATTCATTTTTTGATTAATCGTGTAGTTAACCATTTCTCTTCCTATTAAAAGTTGTGCTTTCTCTGGGAATTGCTTGTTTGTCTCCTTTCCTCATTAACCTATTGGGATAGTAATAGTTTTTCTTATACGTTTGTATGAGTTACTTATATAATAAATATATTACCCTTTAATTATAGTTCTGCACATTCTCTTTCTAACAGCATTGATTTTTAGGCTGATTTTCAAGCTTGCAGCAATTTCTTAAATTATTTGGGGACAATTTGGACTTTCTGATTTCTTTCCTTCTGTTGAATAGCAAGTTTTGAAGGAAATAAGCCAGCAAAACAGAAACCTGTGCAAAAAAAGAAATTGGGTGCTTTAAATATCCATGTGGGCCCAGCGTCTAGAAGCCTTTCTTTCCTGGTCAAGGGATGCTTGCCTGAGTTAAATATGAAATTCTGTCCCTCACCACGTAAACATGTAATGATACACTTCTTGTTTCCCCTTAGGAATCTGAGCCGAGGCTGCTCTCTGATCTCATGAAAAACAGGTGATTCTTCAATTAAACATCATTTTTCTATAAAGCCTGTGTCTGCCTGGGAGATGGCTGTCCCCACCCCGACCGGGCAGTAGCTGCCTGGGCAGCCCTTCCACCTCCAGCTGCTGCTGAGCCAGGCTTCGGCCAGCCCCCAGGAGTGAGGGCACAGCCACGCCCAGGCCTGGCAGAGGGTCCCACAGCGCGGGGCAGAGCCAGGTCTTGGAAAGCCAAAGGAGCGCTCAGTCCTCCCGACCCAGCGGCCCTGACGTGGGCAGCTCAGCACGATGCCCTGAGGTTGTTTGAGAGTTGTCCCTTCTGGGAAAGATCCAAAGGCGGTTTTCACACTAGTCAGGTCCAGCCAGGTCTCCTTCTCTTTCTTTCCAGCAACACTGACCTGAAAAGACACAGGTTCATCTGTATGAGCACTGTTAAGAAGTCATGCAAACTTAAACAATTTCAACAATTCGGTTAATATCAACTCTTTCTTGGACCTTCTCTCCACCCAGCCCCCATCCCAGACTCCCTCCCTGGAAACCACACTTTCTATTCTTGGTGTGTCCTTTTAGGCCTCCATATGCAGATAAAGGGACACATGGAAATAAAGTCTCTGAGTGTGCATTTCTGTGTGTCCACATGTCTGTGTGTCTCTGTGTCAGTGCGAACATGGGCATGTGCAGGTTTGTGTGCACACTTGTGCTTGTGTCTCCATGTGAGTGTATGTGTATGTGTACACATGTGCACAAATACATGTGTGCATGTGTGTGCCTGTGGCAGGGATATTGGTGCATAACCTGTAACTTGCTCTTTTCCGTTACCCTTGCTTGGAGAACTCTCCATTTCAGACCCTGTGACCCAATCTCAGCTTCTTTTGTGGCTGTTGGAGGAATCAGAAGGCCAGGTTGGGTAGTGAAATACATGCTTTGGCAAAATCAGATGTGAATCCTCTACTTAGTTGGACACTGCACCCTTGGGATTAAAGGCTGTCCCTTCATTTTTGTATTTTCCTTCTCTCACCTGTTTAATGTTGATATGGTTCCTCTCAGCTGTGTGATTCTAGGTTCAAAGCAGTAGTTTGATGGAGAATTCGGGACAGAGAGAGCTGATGTCAGGGAGAACCTGAAGTTCTTTGTGCTTGCTATTAAGTGAGAATTATGACAATCATAAGGTGCCATATGGTGACATTGACAGTATGATGTAGGTGCATGTAACTCAGAGAGCCTGTAGAGCTTGGAAATGAGAGTCTTTGCAGGCCACTGGGCGGGAAGCAGTGGTTTCACTGGCAGACACCAGGTGGAGACTGGGACCTCCAGGCCCCCGTTGGATGTTCCATGGGTTGCCCAGGGCCACCTTGTCCCGGTCACTACCCCCGCTGTCTACCTCGATTTCCTCATTCTTGTGATGGGACAGCCAGGGGGTGGTTGTGAGAATGGAAAGTGAGGGTGCTCTTGTCACCTGTGAAAAGGTAAGCGGACAGTGGCGATTATCATTATAAGGCAGCGAGTCCCAGCATCTGCAGCAAGGAGGAAGTCAGAAACACCAGACATGCTCCTATCCTCAAACTGACCCCTGACCAGAAATCTCCCCTAAAAGAGCTGCTGTAAAAGCCTCCAGGGGCTTCAAGCTTCAGTGAAAGTTCTGGAAGTGCATAATTGTGTGGCATTAGTGCGTCTGCTCCAAGTGTGGCATCAAGGCTTTCACGATGACCAGAATCCAATGGCCAGAACCCCCAGCACAGCAGGGCCCTTTTGCCCATCCTGAGCTCTCTCAGCAAAGGCAGTAGAAATTCTAAGGGTCACAGGACAATATTGGTGAAGCCCACCTCCCCAGTCTGGCCAGTGTCCCCAGTGATCTGGGGCCAGCTCTGCAGCCCTGGCTGGGCCCGGCCACCTGGGTGTCCTCTGCCGTCAGTGCCTACCAGGTCCTTGCAGTGGGGATTGAAGATCTCACTGGTGGCCCTGTGGGTGCGTGGGGAAAGCCTTCCCAGCAGGCGGCCCCTCCGCATCTCTCCTGAGGACTACGCTTGTCCTGGCTGTGTGACTCTATCACCCCCGGGAGCAGAAGGGGACCGGTGACTCGTGGCCATTACAATGAAAAAAGAGGAAGACATGGCAATGTCTTCTCAATATCCTGCTACGTTTAAAAGGAGTTAATTCAGAAGACAAGGCAAGCAAGCATAGTTTTGAAAGGAAACTATATTGAAAATGCATACAAATAGGCTGTTTTTAAAAGATTAATTGATTCCCCAACAGGAGCTTGAACAAAATGTACATTTGAAGTTTAACAACTAAACGTGCAACCAGCCTCTTCCCCGAAGATAATTCTTTTCTTTACAAAAAAAAAACACAAAAAACGAAAAATGACTTTTCACACCAGGCATTCCAAGTTGAGCTTAAATAAAAGTGTGGCATTTAAAATTCAGCAATGCTCGGCTCCTGCGATCGGATGCATGTTTAAAAAGCTCTACTTCTAACAAAGACCTCCTAGTTAATTAAGAAAAACTAATATCAAAGCAGTTTTTTGCATTTAAAATTCGTGTTTAAACTTCTCCTAGATTAAGTGAGCTTAAACAGTTGCAATTCCCGACTTTAACAGCATTATAAAATACATTAGAGATTGAGAGGATAAAATTCTGCCATGTTAGGTTATAACCTAACTGCTATTTGCAGTTGTAAGGAACGCTAATGGCATGGGGACAAGATTTATTGTCCCAAAGACATTCTGCTTAACATTAGCCTTGTCATTCCATTAATAATGACTGCTTAGGAGACATCTCCTTGGCATCTTTGTTGTCCTGAAAACTTAAAACTCACAGCACAATTCTTTACGACGTGTTACATTGCCCCCTCTGGGTATTTCTGACCATTATCCCATTTGGTTATATTCAAAACTGCTGCCTCCGGAGAGTGCATTAGGGCGACCTTTCACCTCTCAATATTCTTGGTTCAAATGGCGTAATAACATGTAGTGAATATTTACAAGCACACTTATACTATAATAGAGTACTGCTGTGAACATTAGCACATATTTTCTGCTCAATCAGGCTTTGATGTAGAGCTCGCGTGCACCCCAGAGAAAATGCCGTCCCCAGTAAGCTGTGCTAGCGGAACACCCTTGAACCTGCAAACTGACTAGATGCAGATGAGCAGGGCGACAGACGGCCCCAGGCAAGGCCCTCGGAGGCTGCCCAGCCCAGGAAGTCCGGTGGGAGGCAGGAGCCACCCCCCCCAGGAGGCAGGAGGCCCCCCAGCATCTGGGACCAGGTGGGTGGGCGCAGGCGGAGGGTTGCCAGCAAGAGATGAAATGCCGCATCATGCACTGGCACCGGCTGGCCTGGTGACCTTCCCCAGGGCTTTCACAATTTAATTTTAATTTTATTATTATTTTTAATGAGATCCTTATTCACAGGGTAATATCTCTGTCCCGCCCCTCCTCCCTACAGTGACCCCACCTCTCTGCCAAACAAGCTCCGCCTCTTCCTAAGCCCCGCCCCTCCTCTGACAGCCCCACCCCAAAGACAAGCTGGGGGCTAGTCCCGCCCCTTTCACATACCTCGCCCGTTTCCTCAGTCCCACCCTTTTCTTGCAAATAGCTCCACCCCTCTGTACTGGCTCCACCCTCCTCAGAGAGCCTCCCCCTTCCGCACAAGCCCCGCCCCCACTCTCTTCTCCCCTGCCCCAGGAAAGGGGGAGCAGAGCAAGTAAAACTGAGTTGGTTTGCTTTGTTTGCTTGGGGCAGAGCCTGTAGCAGGGATGGGGGCTGCTGGCTTTGTGCTCACACTGCTGGGGTGGAAGGAGCCCTCTTGGCAGGAAAGGGTGCTGCGTCCTTGACCGGAGAAATATGCACGTATATATCTGTCTGTCTGCATATAGTTACTTTTTTCTCTTCTTGCACAGCTAGCATAAATAAGAGTATTGGATTTTCAGGCGATTTCTGCCTGGCAAATTCAAGAGGTCAGAGGCTTCTAATAAGAGTCCTATAATTCAAAGGAACCCCTTTGGAAGGTCTGCCATCAACAGTAATTGCATGGCTGTCACCGAGCTTGTCTGTCTGGAGTCTGGGAGATTTACACTTAAATTTACCGGTGAGGGTGCCGTTTGGTGCCGAGGCCTGACCAGTGGCCGCGGGGCTGCACTCTGGGTTCTGACCCTGACTCTCAGGCTCATCGGTACCCCGGGCCTGGGCAGGGGGCTCTCCCCTAGCACGACCGAGGTTTAGACCGACTCGGCCCAGGACTGCCATGGACCCTGCCCGGGCAGGTGGTCATGGGGCGCCAGGCCCGATGGTCACCTGGGTTCATGGGAGTTTTCCCGTTGTCCTGGGGAGGGGCCTCGACAGGCTTGTGGGGGTGTCCGGGACTGGATAACGCACACGTGTGTGTTTGGTGAATACGCTGCTGACACGACTCATCCCATCTGTGTTGTGAGTTTCCCGTATGAATGCCTGGTAACGGGACAGGAGGCGCCTCCTCTCCCGGGGGTTTGTATTTACGGTAGGAGCTTGTTGTCATACCAGTCATTAAACAGATTTAAATTTACCACGGGTTAAGCCATGTGTCCCCTTAACAACTACATATAATGAAAGCGTGATATTATATGGTCGGGTTATACCACAGCATTAGTCTGTCTCCTGGTTTTATTGCTGGGTCAGAGGGAAGGTGGACAGAGCCCTCCCTACTTGGTGGAAATTAAGAAAGCCTTTTGGCATTTCCCATATTTTATGAAACTACTTTTGGTCCTTGCCTGGGAATACGGCAGTGCCTTTGCTGAATCCCCCCATGCCCAACCTTTTCCTAGCCTGTTATTTCTTTATCTTCATTTTCCTGGTGTCTGATTTCACTCTCACTTCTAACAGCTTCTTACAGCCCCGTGCTGTCCGTAGCTCTGGGCATGCAGTGCGTGGTTTAGTTTCCGCGTCCACTTCGAGGGGCAGCTATTGTTGTCTCCAGCTGGTGGTTGAAGAACCTGACCCAGACCCGTTGAGACACTTTCCCAGGGGCATGTGTCTCCTGCGTGCAGAGCCTCGACCCCATCAGAGCTGCCTGCCTGCCCAGCACCTCTGTCTGAAACGGTTTTGGAATCCCTTTTCATGTTACAAAAAATGTCTTGAGATTTTAACGAGACACAGGGCGATTACAGAAGTATTCCTTACGGAAGTTCTGTTTAAGTTTGGCTCTGAAAGTCCTGATGCTTTGTCACATAGTGCTGAGTTCTTTGTGGTCAAGACTGTCTTTGATGCCACAAGCATTTACTGAGCACCTACGATGGAGCCTGCCTTGGCTACCAAAATGAGGACGTGTTACCCCAGTTGGAGAGAGGGTGGACGGTCCACTTCCAGCCAAGGAAGTGAGGCGAGTTTACATTCCTGAAGGCATTTCCTGAAGGTTTTTGGGGAGGGAACCATCTCATTCCTTCAGTGGGGTTTCTGGAAGGCTGACTGCTTTACGGATGGAAAAACGTTGTTTCTTGTGGATTGGCTTTTAGGAGGCCGATGCCAACAGCATGGGCAGCAACTGAAGGCAAAGGCGAAGGGAGATCATTTGGGGAGAACCGTTGAGTTGAGAAACGAGTGGATCTTGAGAAACTCCAATGTTTAAAGGAGAAAGATGACATACCGAATTGGGAAAGAAGAAGCCAGAGAAGAATGAAGGAAACCAGAAGATCATGGGGTCGTGGAAGCCGAGGGAAGAAAATGCTGCAAGAGGGAGGTGACGGTGGGGCTGTGAGTGTGGCTGTGAGGTCTGGGCGGAGGAGGTCTTAGAAGTGCCCACTCTCATAGCAGGGGGGTGGGAGCCCTGGCCGGAGGGGTGGCGTAGGACAGGGGCAGAACCGTTGGAGGTGTGGGGCCCTGGCCGGAGGCTGGGAAGTGTAGACGGTGCTCACGGGACCTGGTGTTAAGGTGAAGGGACCCGTAGGAATTTGACGTGCACCCGGGCTCCAGGGAGGCCTGTGGTCGGAGTAGTGGGAGAGGCTGGTGGGGAGGCTAATGGCATGGGAGGGAGAAGGGATGGACGTCAGCGCCAGGCCTTAGAAAGGCAGCAGGACTCGGCCCTCCTGAGGTGCGTAACTTGAATTAGAAAATTTCACTTTAATATTTTGAAAACGTGTCCCTCACCCAGAGTTGTGCTTGTCACCCATGGAACAATCGTGAGAGAGGCTTTTTTCCTCTTTACGAATCAGTTCCGCCTGGTGTTGTGCCTGTGAGCACGTGTTCTGAGCCTGGTTAGCTCTGCTAGCTTCACCATCAAGTGTCCTGACAGCTTCACCGCCTGTGATGGCGCTTTCCCACCGTCTTCACTTTCGTCCTCGAGAAGCCTCTATAGAGACCCCAAAGCAGCCCGCCCGCCTGCCATTCCCAGGACCTCCGGCGACACCCCACGTTCCTTCCTTCGGGCTTCTGCACCGTTTTGCTAATGTGCATCCGTGCACTTCGCTTTGTTGTACTGCAGTTTTGTTTTCACGCCTGACTCACTAGACCAGGGCTTGGTAAACTTTTCGGTGAAGGGTCAGGTAGTAAATGTCTGCTCTTTTATGGGGGATGTACAGACTCAGTTGCAAATGACTCTGTTCTGCCATCGTAGCATGAAAGCAGCTACAGACAATACTGAAAGGCAAATGGGTGTGGCTGTGTTTCAGAAAAACTTTACTGTAGAGGTTAAATTTGAATTTCTGGTAATTTTCACATGCCATGAAATATTATTTTTCTTTTGATTTTGTTTCACCCATTTAAAAATGCAAAACCCGTTCTTAACTCACAGGTCACACAGAAGCAGAGGTCGGCGGGATTTGGCCTGTGGGCAGTGGCCTGTGTCCCTGGCCTGGACTGCCTCCTCTAAGGAGGAAGGTCTGTGACCTCTGCTTGGTAGCGCCCGTCACTCTGACCCAGGGGCACATCCTGGACGAGTGAAGAATGAGTGAGCAAACTGCTTAAACTTTTATTTTTTTCATTTTTCAGATGTTCCAAACAGTAGATCTCTCTGAAGATGTAAGTTAAATTATCCTGAGGGCTTCGTCCTTGGTGTCCTGCGGGAGACACCTTGAGTCTGAACTCTGGCAACGTGAGTGTCCTTGGAGAGGCAGCATTATTTGGGTCCCATGTCATTAAGTTTGGATATTTTCCTCATTAGGAGACAAAACGTTTTTCCTCTCCCAATTCCCCCCCAGCTAAAGCACAGAATAAATTCCTAGACTTTCTGCCTGCCAAGGGTGGAAAGCGCTCCTACTTACATATGCAGAAGGCCAGCTTTAGGCACCTGCTTTGGCCCCTCTTGTGTGTTGGCCAGGTGGTCTCAGCTTAGTTTGTGTCCAGGTGGGGACTGGGGTACCAGAGCCCCTTCGTTCCTGACGCCTTGCTCCTCCTCGGAGTTGGCCTCACACCTGAGAGCCGGCAGACGTGGACGCAGTCAGTGGAAGGCCCTTTCAGGTTCGAGTCTGATGGCCTGGCCTGCTCCTCCCCGTATCTCCCGTTAGAGAAGGCACCACACCTGCCTGATCTTCATTCTCTCTCCTGAGAACAGAGAGGACCCTCACTTTTCTGGGTTTCTTTTTTTTAACTGCCTTCCACAGTTGCTTACATTTGAATTTCAGATACCCGATGAATACTACTTTAGTATATTTTTTAGTATACATATACTAGGCATTTTTTTATATAAAATTATTCATTGTGTATCTGAAATTCAAATTTCAGTGGATATGTGTGTTTTCATTTTGCAAACCCAGCCATGCTGCGTGGGACTCGAAGTCACTGGTGGATAGATAAGTGCCTTGAAAACCATAACACCTTCAATGGTTCTTTGGAATTCATAAAACTTTCATTAGTTTCCACTCTGCGCTCTTCCTCTTGGTGTTCCTGCCTCCCTTTTTCCTGTACTTAGTTCTGTGATGATGCTGGGAGGAAAAAAACCCAGCATGCCCGAGTGTGTGCTGTGCAGGGGGCTTCCCCACGGGGGTGCAGAGCTTTCACGTGCCTCAGCCCACTAGTTCTCCCAGGGCTCTGAAGGTGGCTAGTTCTCTCCATCTTTTGGGGGCATGAGGAAACGGAGCCTCCAAGAATGTCATACGTTGCTGAGGCCACTTGGGTTAAAAGTGGAGGAGCTGGGGTTTGTGAGCAGGTGGGGCTGCCTCTGAGTCAGCATTGCAGACGCTCACCTGGGAGGGCAGGTCCCTGCCCCGGGGCGGGAATGGGACGGGAAACCCCTGGAGCAATGCCAGGAGAAAGGCCTCGCAGCCCAGGGCTGCCAGGAAGCGCTCGAAAGGGAGAGTGACCGCGCTTCTGTAAAGCACTGCAGACAGGCTGCTCGGGAAGGGCGCGTCGCTGCTTTGCAGTTAGGGTCCAGCTGTCAGAAAGCGCCGTCGAGTGGGAGCAGGTGCCCCACAGTGCACCCTGAAACCAGAGCGTTGCTGCTCGCCACCTCCCATACTGTGTCCCCAGACCCTTGGTCCACTCTTGGCCTGAGAGCTGCTGTGGCCAGGGGCATCTAAAGACGGGAGCTAAACTGTTCCATATTTCAGAAAGCTTGGGCGGTCCCGCCTGGGGGCTGTGGGCTTGAGTTAATATGGGCAATGTGGGCTGGAGTAAATCTCTCTCTCTCTTGGCGCCTGGGATCCCCCTGAGAAGTTTTTGGACACAGATCATTATTGATATATTGGAAGTGTCTTCAACCAATATCAGGTGGGGGGTGGGGGCGGGGCACCACGTGGCCAGCGCCACGTGAGGCGTGATTGATGCCCGCAGCTGCTGCCAAGGCACACGCCAGGCCTGCTCATCCATCTCCGCCTAAATACGGATGCTTATCGATGGACCCATTAAATTACTGGGGCTTGAGGGACATAAGATCAGATTAGATAAGCCCCTAAATTTCTTTTTTTAAAAATATGCAGAGGAAAAGAGTTCAAAATACCAAGTGCTGATGAAGACGGAGAGTCTAGGAGGAATTGACAAACATCTTGGAATTCAGAATTAATGCTTTAAACTTTAGGCCTCTTTGGCAATCAATACGTACACAAAACTCCCATTAATGCTCACAGGAGTTAAAACATGCATATCAACAGCAGACCATTTATTTCCAAGCCATCACCGCTGGGCCGGATGCCTGCCCTCTTGCGTGGAAGGTGGACGGCTTTCGGCGAGAGCCCTGCCTGGCATGGAATTTTATCCATGGGTAAATGGTAACGCGATTTAATTGCAGATTTCCTCACACCGAGAATGTTCTTCTCTTTGGCACACCTCCTTGCAGCCCTCCTGCGTCTCTAACTGACAACAATCCAAAGCAGACCTCGGAGATTTGGGGCTTCGTCGGTGCTACCTGACTCTGGACAAGGATTCTGGAGGGCAGCACGCCCCTTTTCACGTGTACTGAGCCTCCCCTTCTCCAGATTAAGCTTTTCCAAAGGTGGGGGGCAGGAACACTTGCTTGACCCCTGCTAGCCCAGGCCACTGACATACAGCCTATAATTTATCATAAAAGGTTCCTGGGATTTAGTTTTCTCACTCTATTATTAATCAGAACGCTTTGGCAGGTGGGATTTTGTTACCTATAAATATTCATTACATTTGGACTGCTTTATAAACACTAACATTTCCTTCTGCTTTTAAAGAAAAAAATTGTATCACTTTGCCTACTTGCAAAGTCCTGGTGGTGGCAAAAAGTAAGTTGACGTCTTATCAGAAATACAGGGTCATATTCTCAGTGGCAAATTGTAGCTTAGTGATTACATTGGTGAATTCTTAGAACTGGGAGGCAGCAGATGCTTCCAGTGACAGACAAATATACCCACCAGAGAGGCTTTAGTTCTTTTTATAACACTACATTTTTCAAAATTAGGAAATATTCCCAGCACTCAGAAAAGAATAGGGAGTAATGACGGATAGCCTTATGCCTACGAGCTTTATCGAATCTGAAACTCACAGATAAAATGGGGAGGGCCCCTGCGTGACCCCAACCCCCTCTCTCCCTCCAGAAGGTAGTTCAGTGTTTGTTATTCCTATGCCTAGTTTATGCCTTATAGCATATCTATGTATCAATAAATGCTATAGATAGTATTTCAGATATTAAATTTTATTTATATGGTATTACACTGTCTATAGCCTTGCTTTGTTTTCACCAGCATTATGCTTTTGAGATCGCATAGGACTCTAGTTCATTTATTTTAATGGCTCTGTGTTATCCCTTTGTGGGACATGGTACAATCTATTTTCGTACCAGTGGGTGTTCACCATGTGAGGGTGGACACCCTTGGAGGCACCTCATTCAAACTCTTGTGCATGGGAGCAAAAATTTCCACCGAGAAATCACACTGCTAAGTCATAAGGTATGTGTCCTCAAGCTGATTAGATTTTCCCAAATTATACTTCCATTCATTATACATTTCCACTAGCAGGGTATGAAAAGTCTTCCCTCTTACTTGGCCAGTTATTAATTGCAGTTGCCAAATTTAAACACTTTTGCCAATCTGATGGGTGTGAATTAATAGCTCATTGTTTTAATTTTCACTTTCCTAATGAGTCACGAGGCAAAGCTTTGTCTCCGTACTTATTGGCCAGTTAGTTTCTCTTCTGCAAATGTCTGTTCGTGTCCCTTGGACATTTATCTGTTGAGCTGTCTGTTTATCCAAATTTAACTGAATTGGTTATTTTTTAAATAATGCATGTACATCCAGGATGTAATCCTTGTTTTCTTATGCCCATTTTAAATATCTTCTTCCACTCGGCAGTTTGTCTCTTTCACCTTTTAAATTGTCTTTTGATACACAACTGTTGTAAAATCCACATTGTGAAAATTGTTGTTTCATTTATAGATTAGGCTTTTCATATCTTGCTTCAGAAACCCTTCTTTGCCATGAGATCCTAAAGCTGTTCCACCAAATGTTCCTATGAAAATGATGAAGTGTGGTCTTTCACATTTAGATGTATTTCAATGTATGGAGTGGAATATGGATCTCATTTTATCTTTTTTGATGGATGACCGATTTTCACAGAATCATTTATTGAATGGTTCAATTCACCATTGATATTAAAAATATTTTTATTGTGAAATTTATTTACAAACAGAAGAAGAATACACACATACACTATTAAGGATTATAATTAGGCAATACAGCAAAATTAATACAGCACCAGCCAGGCTGTGATGTAGAGCAGTTTCAGTGGCTTAGAATGTTTCTGTGGGCCATGCATGATTTCACGCCCTGCCCTCAAACACAGGTGACCTCTGTCCCAGCTTTTATGATAATCGGTTCCTTGGTTTTTATAGTTGTCTATTGTACCTGCATATCTGTATGCATTATATTGTTTAGTTTTGCTTTTCTTGGAACTTTGTACATACATACATTATAAAGTAAATAAATAAATATTTTGTGATTTTCATTCTGTTCCACTGACCTTTTTTTCTTTCCTTATGATGAGAATCTACTATCTTATTTATTTTTTTTATTAATTAACAGAAAAAAAGAAATTAACCCAACATTTAGAAATCACACCACTCTACACATGCAATCAGCAATTCTCAACATCATCACATAGATGTATGATCATCGTTTCTTAGTACATTTGCATCGGTTTAGAAGAACTAGCAACACAACAGAAAAAGATATAGAATGTTAATATAGAGAAAAGAAATAAAAGTAATAATAATAGTAAACAAACAAACAAACAAACAAATAAAAAAAACCTATAGCTCAGATGCAGCTTCATTCAGTGTTTTAACATGATTACTTTACAATTAGGTATTATTGTGCTGTCCAGTTTTGAGTTTTTGTATCTAGTCCTGTTGCACAGTCTGTATCCCTTCAGCTCCAATTACCCATTATCTTACCCTGTTTCTAACTCCTGCTGGACTCTGTTACCAATGACATATTCCAAGTCTATTCTCGAATGTCCGTTCACATCAGTGGGACCATACAGTATTTGTCCTTTAGTTTTTGGCTAGACTCACTCAGCATAATGTTCTCTAGGTCCATCCATGTTATTACATGCTTCATAAGTTTATCCTGTCTTAAAGCTGCATAATATTCCATCGTATGTATATACCACAGTTTGTTTAGCCACTCTTCTGTTGATGGAGATTTTGGCTGTTTCCATCTCTTTGCAATTGTAAATAACACTGCTATAAACATTGGTGTGCAAATGTCTGTTTGTGTCTTTGCCCTTAAGTCCTTTGAGTAGATACCCAGCAATGGTATTGCTGGGTCGTATGGCAATTCTATATTCAGCTTTTTGAGGAACCGCCAAACTGCCTTCCACAGTGGTTGCACCATTTGACATTCCCACCAACAGTGGATAAGTGTGCCTCTTTCTCCGCATCCTCTCCAGCACTTGTCATTTTCTGTTTTGTTGATAATGGCCATTCTGGTGGGTGTGAGATGATATCTCATTGTGGTTTTGATTTGCATTTCTCTAATGGTCAGGGACATTGAGCATCTCTTCATGTGCCTTTTGGCCATTTGTATTTCCTCTTCTGGTAGGTTTCTGTTCAAGTCTTTTTCCCATTTTGTAATTGGGTTGGCTGTCTTTTTGTTGTTGAGTTGAACAATCTCTTTATAAATTCTGGATACTAGACCTTTATCTGATATGTCATTTCCAAATATTGTCTCCCATTGTGTAGGCTGTCTTTCTACTTTCTTGATGAAGTTCTTTGATGCACAAAAGTGTTTAATTTTGAGGAGCTCCCATTTATTTATTTCCTTCTTCAGTGCTCTTGCTTTAGGTTTAAGGTCCATAAAACTGACTCCAATTGTAAGTTTCATAAGATATCTCCCTACATTTTCCTCTAACTGTTTTATGGTCTTAGACCTAATGTTTAGATCTTTGATCCATTTTGAGTTAACTTTTGTATAAGGTGTGAGATATGGGTCTTTGTTCATTCTTTTGCATTTGGATATCCAGTTCCCTAGGCACCATTTATTGAAGAGACTGTTCTGTCCCAGGTGAGTTGGCTTGACTGCCTTATCAAAGATCAAATGTCCATAGATGAGAGGGTCTATATCTGAGCACTCTATTTGATTCCATTGGTCGATATATCTATCTTTATGCCAATACCATGCTGTTTTGACCACTGTGGCTTCATAATATGCCTTAAAATCCAGCAGCGCGAGACCTCCAGCTTTGTTTTTTTTCCTCAAGATGTTTTTAGCAATTCGGGGCACCCTGCCCTTCCAGATAAATTTGCTTATTGGTTTTTCTATTTCTGAAAAATAAGTTGTTGGGATTTTGATTGGTATTGCATTGAATCTGTAAATCAATTTAGGTAGGATTGACATCTTAACTATATTTAGTCTTCCAATCCATGAACACGGTATGCCCTTCCATCTATTTAGGTCTTCTGTGATTTCTTTTAACAGTTTTTTGTAGTTTTCTTTATATAGGTTTTTTGTCTCTTTGGTTAAATTTATTCCTAGGTATTTTATTCTTTTAGTTGCGATTGTAAATGGGATTCATTTCTTGATTTCCGCCTCAGCTTGTTCATTACTAGTGTATAGAAAAGCTACAGATTTTTGAATGTTGATCTTGTAGCCTGCTACTTTGCTGTACTCATTTATTAGCTCTAGTAATTTTGTTGTGGATTTTTCTGGGTTTTCTACATATAGTATCATATCGTCTGCAAACAGTGATAGTTTTACTTCTTCCTTTCCAATTTTGATGCCTTGTATTTCTTTTTCTTGCCTAATTGCTCTGGCTAGAACTTCCAACACAATGTTGAATAATAGTGGTGATAGTGGACATCCTTGTCTTGTTCCTGATCTTAGGGGGAAAGTTTTCAATTTTTCCCCATTGAGGATGATATTAGCTGTGGGTTTTTCATATATTCCCTCTATCATTTTAAGGAAGTTCCCTTGTATTCCTATCTTTTGAAGTGTTTTCAGCAGGAAAGGATGTTGAATCTTGTCAAATGCCTTCTCTGCATCAATTGAGATGATCATGTGATTTTTCTGCTTTGATTTGTTGATATGGTGTATTACATTAATTGATTTTCTTATGTTGAACCATCCTTGCATACCTGGGATGAATCCTACTTGGTCATGATGTATAATTCTTTTAATGTGTTGTTGGATACGATTTGCTAGAATTTTATTGAGGATTTTTGCATCTGTATTCATTAGAGAGATTGGTCTGTAGTTTTCTTTTTTTGTAATATCTTTGCCTGGTTTTGGTATGAGGGTGATGTTGGCTTCATAGAATGAATTAGGTAGTTTTCCCTCCACTTCGATTATGTTGAAGAGTTTAAGGAGAGTAGGTACTAATTCTTTCTGGAATGTTTGATAGAATTCACATGTGAAGCCGTCTGGTCCTGGACTTTTCTTTTTAGGGATCTTTTGAATAACTAATTCAATCTCTTTACTTGTGATTGGTTTGTTGAGGTCGTCTATTTCTTCTTGAGTCAAAGTTGGTTGTTCATGTCTTTCCAGGAACCTGTCCATTTCTTCTAAATTGTTGTATTTATTAGCGTAAAGTTGTTCATAGTATCCTGTTATTACCTCCTTTATTTCTGTGAGGTCAGTAGTTATGTCTCCTCTTTCATTTCTTATCTTATTTATTTGCATCCTCTCTCTTCTTCTTTTTGTCAATCTTGCTAAGGGCCCATCAATCTTGTTGATTTTCTCATAGAACCAACTTCTGGTCTTATTGATTTTCTCTATTGTTTTCATGTTTTCAATTTCATTTATTTCTGCTCTAATCTTTGTTATTTCTTTCCTTTTGCTTGCTTTGGGATTAGTTTGCTGTTCTTTCTCCAGTTCCTCCAAGTGGACAGTTAATTCCTGCATTTTTGCCTTTTCTTCTTTTCTGATATAGGCATTTAGGGCAATAAATTTCCCTCTTAGCACTGCCTTTGCTGCGTCCCATAAGTTTTGATGTGTTGTGTTTTCATTTTCATTCGCCTCGAGGTATTTACTAATTTCTCTTGCAATTTCTTCTTTGACCCACTTGTTGTTTAAGAGTGTGTTGTTGAGCCTCCACGTATTTGTGAATTTTCTGGCACTCCGCCTATTGTTGATTTCCAACTTCATTCCTTTATTATCCGAGAGAGTGTTGTGTATGATTTCAATCTTTTTAAATTTGTTAAGACTTGCTTTGTGACCCAGCATATGGTCTATCTTTGAGAATGATCCATGAGCACTTGAGAAAAAGGTGTATCCTGCTGTTGTAGGATGTAATGTCCTATAAATGTCTGTTAAGTCTAACTCATTTATAGTAATATTCAGATTCTCTATTTCTTTATTGATCCTCTGTCTAGATGTTCTGTCCATTGATGAGAGTGGTGAATTGAAGTCTCCAACTATTATGGTATATGTGTCTATTTCCCTTTTCAGTGTTTGCAGTGTATTCCTCACGTATTTTGGGGCATTCTGGTTCGGTGCATAAATATTTATGATTGTTATGTCTTCTTGTTTAATTGTTCCTTTTATTAGTAGATAGTATCCTTCTTTGTCTCTTTTAACTGTTTTACATTTGAAGTCTAATTTGTTGGATATTAGTATAGCCACTCCTGCTCTTTTCTGGTTGTTATTTGCATGAAATATCTTTTCCCAACCTTTCACTTTCAACCTATGTTTATCTTTGGGTCTAAGATGTGTTTCCTGTAGACAGCATATAGAAGGATCCTGTTTTTTAATCCATTCTGCCAGTCTATGTCTTTTGATTGGGGAATTCAGTCCATTAACATTTAGTGTTATTCCTGTTTGGATAATATTTTCCTCTACCATTTTGCCTTTTGTATTATATATATCATATCTGACTTTCCTTCTTTCTACACTCTTCTCCATACCTCTCTCTTCTGTCTTTTCATATCTGACTCTAGTGCTCCCTTTAGTATTTCTTGCAGAGCTGGTCTCTTGGTCACAAATTCTCTCAGTGACTTTTTGTCTGAGAATGTTTTAATTTCTCCCTCATTTTTGAAGGACAATTTTGCTGGATATAGGAGTCTTGGTTGGCAGTTTTTCTCTTTTAGTAATTTAAATATATCATCCCACTGTCTTCTAGCTTCCATGGTTTCTGCTGAGAAATCTACACATAGTCTTATTGGGTTTCCCTTGTATGTGATGGATTGCTTCTCTCTCGCTGCTTTCAAGATCCTCTCTTTCTCTTTGACCTCTGACATTCTAACTAGTAAGTGTCTTGGAGAACGCCTATTTGAGTCTAATCTCTTTGGGGTGCGCTCCACTTCTTGGTTCTGTAATTTTAGGTCTTTCATAAGGGTTGGGAAATTTTCAGTGATAATTTCTTCCATTAGTTTTTCTCCTCCTTTTCCCTTCTCTTCTCCTTCTGGGACACCCACAACATGTATATTTGTGTGGTTCATATTGTCCTTGAGTTCCCTGATACCCTGTTCAAATTTTTCCATTCTTTTCCCGATAGTTTCTGTTTGTTTTTGGAATTCAGATGTTCCATCCTCCAAATCACTAATTCTATCTTCTGTCTCTTTAAATCTATCATTGTAGGTATCCATTGTTTTTCCATCTTTTCTACTTTATCCTTCATTTCCATAAGTTCTGTGATTTGTTTTTTCAGTTTTTCTATTTCTTCTTTTTGTTCAGCCCATGTCTTCTTCATGTCCTCCCTCAATTTATCGATTTCGTTTTTGAAGAGGTTTTCCATTTCTGTTCGTATATTCAGCATTAGTTGTCTCAGCTCCTGTATCTCATTTGAACTGTTGGTTTGTTCCTTTGACTGGACCATATTTTCAATTTTCTGAGCGTGATCCGTTATCTTCTGCTGGCATCTGGGCATTTAGTCAGATTTCCCTGGGTGTTGGACCCAACAGGTTGAAAGATTTTTCTGTGAAATCTCTGGGTTCTGTTTTTCTTATCCTGCCCAGTAGGTGGCACTCGTGGCACACGTTTGTCTGCGGGTTCCACCAGTAAAAGGTGGTGTGGGTCCTTTAACTTTGGAGAACTCTCGCTTTGGGGTAGGTTCGCCAGCCGACGGTGCTTGGAAGAGTGCCAGCCGGCCCGGGAGTCCGAATGCGGGGAGGGTCGCCGGCTGCCGCAGCCCGGGAGAGCACCCGTCCGAATTTCCTAGTCGGCCCAGGGAGCCAAGCGTGGCGGGAGGGCGCCAGCCGCCGCAGCCCGGGAGAGTGCACCGTTCCCAGCCGGACCGGGGAGTCACGTGTTTGGAAGGGACCCCCCCGGTCACTGTTCTCCACGGTCTGGGGATTTCCGACCCAACTCTCTCAGTTGGTCTGGGGGGCCTTGTGTAGTGGGGGCGCCAGCCGCCGCGGCCCGAGGGGACTGTCTGCCCAATTCTGCCAGCTGGCCTGGTAAGCAGGAAGGGAGGGACTCCGGCCGCTTGTCGTCCCACCCGGGAAAGCCCGCGGCCCTCGGCGATCTCACTGGAGCTGGTTCTCCCAGACAGTCAGCCGTTCCAGGATGGGGTACGCCGTGCCTTTGATCTCCGTCATGGCTCCGGGAGCTGCTCTGTATCGTCTCCACTCCCCCAGTAGCTGTTCTGGAGGAGGAAAGGTGAGGGTGGCAAGGCTGTCGAGGCTGGTAGCAGAGGAGCCGGTGAAGGCGGAAGAGGGCACAGTGGTGGTATGAGACACTCTCTTATTTAATACAACTGCATGAATCTTGATATCTGGCAGCAAGTCTCCTTATGTTGCCTATTTTCTTCTATATTCTCTTAAATATTCTTGTCCCTTTCCTCTTCCATATGAATTTTAAGATCAGCTTGTCAAGTTCTATAAAAATTCCTGTCAGTATTTTAATTGATGTTACATTGACTTTATAGGTTAATTTTGGCAGGCTTGACATATTAATGACATAAATTCTTCCACTTCATGACCATGGTATATCTTTCCATTAATTAGGTCTTCTTTTATGTTCTTTGATAGTGTTTTAGTACTGTTCTTACAGAAATGTTTTTTAGGTTTATTTCAATGGACTGCTTAGTTTTGTTGCTATTGTGAGTGGAAACATACTTCTGTTGTCTAACAGGATGCTTGGTGATAGCAATGGGGATTATATTTTATTTGTTAATTTGTGTATTAGTTCTCTATTGTAAAAAATTACTACACACTTAGTAGTATAAAACAACACACATTTATAATCTTATAGCTTTGTAGCTCAGAAATCAGACACAGCTCTCTTTGATCTAAAATGAAGGTGTTGGCAGGGTCTTATTCCTCTTTGGGGGCTTGTCGTGGTCAGGGACATGTGTCAAGTTGACCAAGTTGTGGTACCTGTTTGTCTGGTTGGGCAAGTGCTGGCCTGTCTGTTGCAATGATGACATTTCATAGAATTAGATCATGATCCCATCAGCTGCATGCACAGCTGACTCCGTTTGTAATCAGCCAAAGGGGAGTGTCTTCTACAGTGAGTGATGCTTAATCTAATCACAGGAAGCCTTTTAAGAGGGATTCAGAAGAGACAGGCTGTCTTCCTGCTTTGGCTGGCGAGCCTCTCCTGTGTTCATCCAGACTCTCCATCGGAGTCCTCAGTTTCACAGCCTGTTCTGCGGATTTTGGGCTCTGCATTCCCGTGGTCATGTGAGACACTTCTATAAATTTTATATTTGCAAGCGTTCCCTGTTGATTCTGTTTCTCTACAGAACCCTAACTAATACAGGGCTCCAGGGGAAAATCTTATTCATTGCATTTTTGGAGTCTTTAAATGCCATACACATTCCTTGGCTCATAAAAACCTTTCTCCTTTCCAAAGCCAGTGATCCTGCATTTCCCGGACCTTCTTCCATTGTCACATCTCTACTCTTAAAGACTCATTTGATTAGATGGGACCTGTGTGGAGTGGAAACTCTCTCCATCCCAAGGTCCCTCACCCTTCATCCCATCTGCAAAGTCCCTTTCACCACATGAGGTTATAGAGCCACAGGTCCTGGGAATTAGGAAGTGGATACCTTTGGAGGCCATTATTCTGCCTACCACAAATTGGCATCTAGTAACCATGCTGAACTCTCTCAAACTTCTAAAATTTGGGTATAGATTCTTCTGACTTAATAAATAGAAAATCATATCTACTCCTTTTCTAATTCCCCAAATACTTATTCATTTTCCTTTCTTATTGCTTTGGCTACAACCTCCAGAAAAATGTTAAATATAATGGTAATAGCAGGCACTCTTGTCCTCAGTTTTAGTGAGACCTTCTTACCACTAGTAAGTGTGAAGTTTGTTGTAGGTTTTGAATAAGGGTCCTTTATCTGATTACGATTTCTAGCTTACAAATATTGTGATTGTGGAGTTATTTTATCCTTATAATGATGCTGATTTGGGCTTACTGTGAACATGTTGAAGCAATGTTGTTGAAAGAGTACAAAGTTTATAATTAATATCTTCTTGGTGAATTTTTCCCATTATATAGCATCCCTTTTTATACCTATTAATACTTATTGCCTTAAATTATATTTAATGTTATACTAATATAGTTAGCTCCCATTTGTTTTAGTTAATATGTATATGTAATATCTTCAAGTTTTCCATGTTATTCTGTCTATGTATGTTCCTTTTAAATTACATGTACCTAGATTTCTTAAAAACACAATCAAATAACATCTTGAATATTAAAATTTAATCCATTGTATCTTTGTCTTCTTTTGTCTTTTCCATTGCCTTGAAAGTGATAAAATGTTCTATCTCATATTTTTATTACTTTGGAGACTATAGATTGTATTTCTATTTCTTTGGTGATCATCCTTAAAGTTTTAAGACTTTAAACATTTTGTAACAAGGACTAGAGTTGTTCATTATTTCTATTTTCTTATCACAGTAAGGACCTTAATACTTGTGGAATACACTTCCATCTGATGTATTGTGTTTAGAGTTTGTTTTACCACTCTTCAAATCGTTATTTTTGCTATTTTAAATTTTGTTATTTTAAAATTAAACTACTGAAACTCATAGTTTAATTTACTTAATTATTTTATCAGTTTCTGCACTCATATTTCTCCTCATTTTTCCATAATTTCCCTTTGAATTTACTTATTTTTTTCAGGCATGCATGCTGTCATAGATCTTTTATGTTATGTTTTCTGTTGTAAATTCACTAAATCTTTTGTGCTTACACATGTCTTTATTTTGCTTTCAATCTTGATTGTTTGGTTTGAAATACTTGGTTAAGGTTATCGTTTTTTCACATCTTTAAGAATGTTGCTTCATTGGTTCCTGGAGTCTCTTATTATTATGAGAAATGTGTTGGCATTGTGACGATCCTTCCTTTGAAGGCAGTCTGTTTTTTCTGGAAGTTTTTGACATTGCTTCCTGACTTTATGCTTTGTATTTTCACCACGCTGTCAGGGCACACATTATTTTGTTTATTCTGATAGGTTATTCTTGCAATCTGAAGACTTCTGTTTTTCTCTAGTTCAGTAATATTATTTGCTATTACTTATTTTAAATTCTCCAGTGTTGTTTCTTTCTCATGCTCAATTTCAAGATCTCCAATTTGATAACTGTAGGACCTCTCAATCTTTTCTCAACATCTCTTAACAGCTTTTTCACACATTAAAAAAAGGGTCGCCGCTCTGATTGCACTTGTCATCAGCCTCAGCTCTATCTCCCATTTCACTCTCTGCTTTGGACTGTGCTCCTGTTAGAGCCCATCCCGTCTTGTACGCTTGATCCATTTTTAGTGTACATCTCATTTCTGAGGTGTTTCACTGGGTACTCTTTCATATACGTCTATTCTTATACCGCTTGTTTCTGCTCACAATAAAAAATTATGTATGGGCATGTTATGTGTTTTATTCATCCTTCTAATTTTTTTTGGGGGGGGTGCATGGTCTGGGAATCAAACCCGGGTCTCTTGCAGGAAAGGTGAGCATTCCCCCTGAGCACCCCTATCCTTCTAATATTTTAAACATAATTATTTTAGTCTTTGTTAGGTTCTTTTATCCACTTAATTTCATCTGGAATGAATTCATATTGCTTTTATTGCTTCTCTGGGTTTGCATGAGTTTTGTTTTATACATTTTGGAATTTTGGTGCATAGGCTCCTTGAGGGTGGCAGGATTTAAGTTTTTGCGTCCGCGTTCATTCGCTCTCTTTCCCTCTCCCTCCTCTTTTGGCTGTTACCTGAGCACAGCTTTCCATCTGTCTAAGGCAGAATAGGAAGCTTTTGTCTGTGCAGATATGGGTATCTTACAGATTTAGCCACAAAGCCAGTGAAGATTTGACCTTAATCTCTTGTGAGAGGAGGGAGAGGGGAAGTCCCCCCACACTGCCTGGTTCACAGCTGTGCTCTGGGTTCAGTGTCCCTGTTTTTGATGCAGCGATTTGTCTCCTCAGAGTCTAACTCCTGGACCACTCGCCTCTGACCCCGAGTCCAGCCATCCTGCAGCTGCGGCTGCGCTCACCTATCTGGGCTTCCACCGACTCCATGCCCACGCCGATGTCTAGCTGTGTTTGAGCCTTCTGTGTTGCTTCGGTTCATTCTGGGGCATTGAAATACTATTTTATTTAGTACTTTGCAATAGCAAGTACACTGCCAATCAGGGGATGCTCTTTGTCTGCTCATTGTTTACCCCACTGAGTTTGTCTCTCTACTTGAATTTACTATTCAAGTTCTTTTTTTGTTTTGTTTTGTTTTTTGGTATTTAAAAAGAAATCTAAGTTTGACAACTTCTATTGCTGCATTCCTGATAAGCACCTATACCTTTATTTCTTTGTCTGCCTTTGGGAAAAAAAAATGTATGTGTATATATGTTTGCATGAACACAGATGCAGAGTCTCTCTAGAATGCGACCTGTGGATTTCATGGCCTGTGCTCACCTGATTTATGAACATTTCATTCATTTGACAAATATGTTTTGAGCCCATACTATGTGCCCGAGAGATGCAAGTACCTCACTGCTCTGCAGCGCGAAGTGTGTTCAGCACAAAACACCTTGGGGTGACTCAGGCCCTCCCCAGAGCTATGGACTCAGAATCTTAATTTTAAACAAGAGGGGCAGGTGGCTTTATGAATACTGTGGTTTGGGACGCACTGTCTTCTGCTCTAGGTACTCAGACGTCCTAGCATAGTTATTTACAGGGGACTCCTTGTCATCCCACAGATTGTCCTCGTGCAAGTAATACATTATTGGGTTGCCCTCTTTGTAATGAACTTGGGATTCTTTATTCTCTGAATTCTCAAAGTCCGTGGAAGACACACCTAAGCATTCTGAGTCCCTTTCGAGAATGAGTAGAGATAGAATGAAGCTGTGGTGGTGGTATAGAGAAGTTCAAGGGAATAACTGGTGAAAAACACAATTTGCATTGTACCTATGCTTGAAAAGAAAAAAGGGCAGGAAGAGTTGTCCTTTTCCTCTGTTAAAATGGAGTAAAACTTTGTTTTGTTCCCCAATAGTGTCTTCAGTTGTGCCTTTGGCTGATGAACTAGGAAGTGCAGGGCTTTGTAAGCAGCTTCCATTTATTTTTGAACAAGCAACACGGCATCCTGCCCACATGAAGTGGCTGGAACCAAAACATTCTCTCCGAACAGGCAGCACTCTCCTTGCTGTGTCCTGGTTCTGTCATTTAGCATCTGCCTTCATTTCCTGGGGCTGCTGTCACAAATCACCACAAACTGGGTGGCTGAAAACTAAGAACTTTATGGGCTGAAAGCAAAGCGATGGCAGGCTCCCTCCAAAGCTCTGGGGAGACTCTGCCCTGCCTCTTCCGCTTTGGTGGTTGCCGGCATTACTTGGCTTGTCGCCCCATCCCTGTAATGCCTGCCTCCGTGAACACACACAGCCTTCTCCTGCCTGTGCCAAATCTCTCTCTGCCTCTGCCTTGTGAGGACCTTGGGACTGCCTTTGGGAACCACCCAAACTCTGGGGTAATCTCTCAATATAAAATCCTTAACAATCACAACCTACAAAGTCAGTTTTTCCATGTAAGGTTCCATTCGTGGGTACCAAGGACCTACATATGGAAACTTGGGGTGCTGCTGTCCAGCCTACCACAGCACCCAAAGGTGACCAGGCTGCATGGCCAGGCCAATCCAGTGGCACTCCCCACTTGAACAGCTGATTTACTGAGATTCTTTTCCTAAACAAAGAGACTGTTGGGTATTTTATTGTTGAACTCCACTGTGCTCCTGGCTACCACTTGCTGAACTCCCTGCCCTTAGCTCGGCCCTCAAGTGACCCCACGGTTACATTATCCTCATTTGGCTGCTGAGAAGACTCAAACTGAGGGTGGCTCCATGATTGCCCCGTTTTCCCCCAAGGACGGGCTGTGGCCGAGTGGGCTGTTTCCACCAGGCAAGGTGTTTCATTTTGCTCAGCTAGAAACATGGAAATAGTCCTGCCCAGAGGGCTAGGATTCTGGTCAGAGCCTCACACGAGATTCATTGTGAACAAATTTTGCATGGTTGCCTCTTGATGGCTCCATGGGGTACAGGGCAGAGACCCCTCTTATTAGCTGAACTCAGACACTTACGGCTGATGGCTCAGATGCCCCTTCTCAGCCCAGCCAGACTATGTCCGCTTATGTCAGAACACAGTCCGGCTGCCTTTCAGTCCCCACGGAAGATTCCTTCTCTCTGAGTCTTACCACCCCTCCTCCCCCTTTCTAAGATGCAGGGACTTGGGCTGGGGCAGGGGGGTGAGTGTCCCTCAGCTGTCTCTGGCTTCGGGAGGCCCTGTGAGCTGGGATGGGGCAGATTGCATTGCGGAGGGTGTCGAAGGATGCCGCACGCTTCAGGGGTGGTCTGGGGGCAGCCCCCCGGGGCAGAGCAGTGAATGCAATTTCACATTCGTTATTTCAGGTGCGCCCAGATGGAGCCCAATGCTAAGTTATGCAGTTTAATTTAAAACAGAAAATTTGAGAGTGGTCGAGGGCCTGGGGCCGAGTGTTGTCAGGAAGGTATGTATTGAATTTAGATTTGAGATTCCAGCCCATCCGTCAGGCCGGGTGGGCACTGGAGGGAAGGAGGGGGTGTCCTCTTGCGGGGGACATGCTCAGGACAGCGGTGGGGGACTCCGCTCCCTACACCTGAGGCACTGGCCCTTTGCCACCCACCTGGGCAGAAAGGCTTTGGGGTCACAGCAGCCCTTGCTTTCCTTCTGGGGTGGGGGGTGGCACGTGGTCCCGTGCACGCTGCCGTCTGGGCTGCTGGGTGTCACTGCTTCACATGCACATTCCAGGGCGGGGGCCATCCATCAGCATGCAGGGGGTCTGTGCACGTCCCCGAGCTCCCCTCCCCTCTGGGCCTCCTCCCCTTTCCTCCCCCAACAGGACCCCCAAAGCACAGGGCCCCACTGTGGTCCCTGACCGGCGGGGAGCTGGGGCTAGGGTGGGGAGGGGGTGCAGGGCAGCTCCCCCCTCCCGGAGCCCCTCCCAGGAAGCCTGGCAGAGGGGGTGACTCCTGGGAGGCCGGGGGGTTTATAAACTATGTCCCTCTCGAGACAAGGCCACCTGATCACTGTCTTTTACACTTTCCTCTGCAGAACGTCGGTGACTTAATTAACCTACTTGTCGATGTAGCAGCCGAAAGATGCATTTCCTGAAGTGTCCACGTCACTTTTCCAGCCACCGTGTACTTACATTGCAAATTCTCCTGAACTGTAACCCAGGGCGTCACGCCTCTGGGTTCTACACGTCCCTGTAGGTCCTCTTATCTTCAAATGTGTCAGAGCAGGAGTATATGCTGTTAGGAGAAAGTGTGGCTATAGTAAACCATATGCCGGAAAACTGCATTCAGATGATGTGGAGAAGACGGCTCCACAGTTCTAAGGACCAGCAATTCCAAGGTTGGTTGGAAATCCCATTGTTCGCCCAGGCGTTGTTCCCGGGCGCCCGAAAACCTTAGAGCTTGGAGGGATAGAAATATCAGTGTTCGTTATTTAACAGTATGGGATTGCTCATGCTTCCCCTTATTTGCTTTGTATCATCAAATCCTTATCCCTTCCCCATGCACTCACTTTTTTCTCTCTATCCATTTCCGGGAGACTCTTCCATCCAAAATGTTAGAAAAGGTTATCATACGACTTAACTTTTTTCTTCTTCCATTTAGAAATAATTTGAGGATAGAGAACCACCAAATTATGTTCTAAGCTGGTGGTGATCAACTGGGGTGTGTATTGTTTTCCCTTCACAAAGCTAAGAAGACGTTTGTAAATTTCTCCCCCACCCCCCACCCCCAAAACACAATTGATTCTTTTGAGCTCAAAAAGTTGTATCATAAGCACATTTTTTTTATGGCCCAAAATTGGGGTTTACAAAGGGAAAATGACAAGCCTGTAATTTCATACTTGGTATGAAAGTTTGCTTGCATAGAGAAGATTCATGTTTGTAATTTCATTTTAGGAAAACATTCTAAGCATCCGGCGAAGCCACAGGAGGGCAAGGGCTGTGGGAACTCTCTTTCCAGAACCACCTGGTTTCAGATTCACCCATAAAAATGGAACCACATGGAGTTTTATTCTAGTGTTCTGGGATCTGTGGACATTTTCACCCAACTGGAGATGAAATTCGAAGTGCAAACATTTGGCAACTTACATTCTCCAAATCTATTCACCATTGCATTATGATTTTTTTTTCAAGTCACTATTCTGAGTTTCTAATTAGCCTTGTGTCCTGCTTGGCTCTTGTGTCCTCCTGGGTGCTAGATGTCCTTGCTGCTTAGCTACAGGCTGAAAGTCTCTTGAACACAAGAAGATGGTGATATGAAATTAACTGTGTCTTAAATCGGTATGTGGGCAGAGCTCATCAACACCTGGAGCTTTTGTCTGCAGTCTTCTTTCTGTTTCTCATCTCACCTTGGTATAGCCCCACAAAATTCCTCACCATGAACCTGTTCTCTCTCTGTTAGATGAGGACAGGTGCAGAGACTTTGCTTTGACTGTAGGACATTTTCCTTTTGGCTTTAAATCTTACATAGAAATTCACAGAGCACAGAAGGTGTAAAATGAAAAGCTAAAACTTGCCTTTTGTGTTTTCTTCTGGTATTTTCTGCGCATTTTGGTGTGACTGTTTTCTGTCCGTTGTTCTGCCTGCCTCTCTCTCACCTTCCTAAATAATTAGGATCTTACTACACATGCCGGTAGTGTATTAAGATGCTGCCCAGCTTTCCCTCCCTTTCACTGGGATGTTATCCCCGTGGGCACAGAGAGCCCTCACTTCCTTTCCCAACAGCTGCACCAGACGCCCAGTGAGCGCTTCATAGACTTCTCTTTCCCAGCCCCTGCTGCTGGGCACATAGGTTATTCCCAGCTTTGCACTCCTATAAAACTGCTGTCAAGAGCAGCGTTAAATGCATTATCCATGTGCATTTGTGAGATTATTTCTGTAGGATGGTTTCACAGATGGGTGATAGCTGGGTCAGAAAGGTCTGGGGGACAATGAATGCTCCTTAAATTGTAGGCAGATGGTTGGCTGTGTTGATCGTGCTGAGTTAGGCTCTCTCCGTTACTTGTTCTGTGATTGTCTCATCCCTCATTGTGGTTTCATGAAGTAGGTGGTATTATTTCCTTTCTACAGACCGTGGAGCTGAGGTTCTGTGAGGCTGGGACTGGGCCTGATTTCCCACATGGCCCAGGGCTCTTCCTCCTACAGGCCTGCCTTGCTAAAGGCCGCATGTATTTAAGTGACGATCGTGGTTGGAGCACATACCACCGCCCCGTGCCCACCGGCTGCGTGCCACTGGCCTTCCCGTTGCTCCTTAGTAATTCTTGTTTGCGGACTCGAGCTACTTTCTAGCAGCAAAAGCACACATACTGTCGTTCCTCCTCATGCTCAGATCCCCTGTGACTGAGCGTCTGTACCCACATGGCCCGTGTCACCACGAGCTGTGGAGTTGCATAACCTCAGGACACAACAAGTGAGCCCAACTCACATCTCCTTACCCCGGTGTGCCCTCACACACTGGAGACCTTCTTGGTAGAGTGCCCTTTCCTCTGTCCTGCCCTGGGGTCTTGGCGATGTGGGGCCTGGAGCAGCAGAGGCATGCGGTCCAGAGGCTGGTGGCCACCAATGAGGAGGGTGGCACCCGGCAGCTCTGTTGGGCACCTGGCAGCTCCCTCGGGCATCCGGCAGCTCCTTTAGGCACCTGGCAGCTCCCTGGGCACCTGGCAGCTCCATTGGGCACTCTCTCCATTGGATACCTGGCGGCTCTGCCGAGCACCCAGCTCTGTTGGGCACATGGCAGCTCCATCGGGCACGACCCCAGCAATGCCCTGGTGGAAGGGGACAAATCCTGGCTGATGGGGAGCAACAAAAAGAAGGGTGGAGTGTGTGAAGGGACCGGGTGGTCCTCGCACCTTCCTGTATTGTGACCATCTCAGCTACCTTTGAGGGCACTCTGCAGCTTAAGTGGGTTCTAGCATTAAGAAGCTCCCTGCACCACCACTGCCGGTCCCCTTCGGACACTTCCCCTGGAATTCCTTTGGCAGAAGCAAAGTCTTTCAAAGCATTTCTCATTAAAGATCTGCTGGAGGACGATGCCATGTGACAGGAGGGTGTGGGCACAGGGTGGCTGGGGAGAGAGGGGCGTGAGGTGCGGAGCACCTGGCCCAAGCTTGGGTATGTCTAGAAGCGTGTCCCTGAGTCTCTGGGGACCCTGCAGCCTGGGGTCAAGGCCACCCCAGCTTCTCAGGGACCCTCTGTTTCTCCTTGGTGCTGTCCCAGCCTGCACCCCACAATCATCATTCTCAGGTGACAAGGGCTGGTGGAGGTGGCTGTCCCCACCCAGTGGGCTGGACCCTGGGCCGGTCCTTCTTAGCTCCCTGGTCACTTTAGCCCCCACCTTGGCATGGGGAGCAGGGTCACAAGGGAGCGAAGCTGATCCCGGCTGAGATGGCCACGGCCTGGGACGATGCTGGAAGCTGGGCACCTGCCCTGCTTTACCATCAGCCGAACAATGGAAGGATGCGGAGAGTGGAGACATGCCGTTCCATCTGTTTCACCTGCGCAGTCCTTTCACGGACGTTTAACGAAGGCCAGCTTGGTGCTGACTCCGGGCCAGGGGCTGGGGACGCAAGGGTCAGCAAGACAAGGCTTCGGCCATCAAGTTGTTCACAGTAGGCCCGGTGGCTGCCACACCACAGGCCAGTGGAGACGCGGCAGGAGGGGTGGGGAGGGGCGTCCACTTGGCCCGGAAGGTGGGCTTTTCCTGGGGCCGCTGTGTCCTAGGGCAGGTGACCCCAGCACTGGATCCTAAAGGTTAATAAGTAGGAGATAACCCATCTCTCCCAACACTGAGGACCCTGAACAAGCTTCTTTTTAAGGATCAATTTAGTTTTAATAATTTATAACATTAGAAAACGCCATCTGACAAGCCGTTGGTCAACTAGGGGATCAAGACGAACATGCAAAGTAGAGCTGAAAATAAGAGTAAATACGCGTCCATGTGAGGCCCAGCTGTGTGCACTGGTACAGGGAAGGCCACGGCACGTGACAGCGCCCGGAGGAGAGGAAGCTGCCTGGACCTTCACGATGGATCCTTCTGAATGCAGGTGCGGAGAACAGCCTTCCGAGGAGGCGGTGGCTCCCCTGGGGCCTTCAGGGAGGGTTGCTGTGGATAACGGAGCTTCTGTGCAGAGAGCTGAGGGGAGAGTTTTGCTTAATGAGCAGAATTAACCTTCTCTATTTCCCTTTTTTCCCCAGATTCATTGTAATCAAGTGCACATACATTTGTCTCTTTTCCTTAAAAAACCATTATATTTTGATTTTTCTTTTGCATTTGTACTGCTATTTCAAAGAATCAAACAATTTTTAATCATCGGTGTTAGGAGCTTGAGATAATATTGGTTGGATTTTTCATATTCAAAGGCAAGTTTCAACCTTTAATATCCACCAAAGTTCAATTAATTTATTTCCTCTTTGAGGACCTAAAGGCAATCTGAATCATTTTTGCTGTCACGTAACATCCCCAAACAATATTTTATGAGGCCGAGTTTAGCTAGTGGTTAATAGATTCAGGCTTAGTTAAGGCTGGCACGTGGACAGCTCCTTGTTTTAGAAATGCCTGTTTATTATCAGTTTAATGTGGATGAAACTACTTATTCACTCTTCAGAAACCCTTTATGACTCCTAATTAAAGTCTTTGTCTGAACACAAAATAATTAATACATAAAATGAAGCTACAGGAAAGAAGCAACTGTGAAATAGTCACGCGGCTGTGTGGAGAAACATTTAATCATTAGAGTAACACTGTGTTTGCACTTTTGTAAAGAAAACAAGACACAGGCTGGATGTTTATTTAACACTTTGACGGGCTCTTCCTGGTGGCACGAAATGAGTCTTCTGGAGTGCCACACCAGTAAATCATATGTTCTGAAAATTACTGGGTCTTTTTTAAACTTAAATAGTTTGGTGGTACTCCTGCATATAAAACTGAGCTCTTAGAACAACATCAACTGTTCACCCTGAAAGACAAGTAAACGAAATAAAAACATGACATAAAATCCGGCACACTGAGGAAGCCATTCGTTGGAATTTGGTTTTGGCTTGAAATCCGGTGTTGCTGGGGGGAGGTGGCATGGCAGTGTTTCCTGGCACCCAAGTGGGGCCCGCATTTGCCACCCCGCTGAGCCTGCTAACCTCTTCTGCCCCACAAAGTCTTCCCAAATCCAACCCCTGGCTTCCCTGAATGTGATGAGAAGTAGCTGCCCCCCCACAAAAGTGGAAACCTGCCCATATTAAATGGGATCTCGTTGGTGGGCGTGTGAAAGCCAAGTGAAAATTCACAGCAGGTTCTTTTTACAGGATCTATAAATAGAGGTGACTGGCTGGAGGAGGGGCTGGTAAGGAATTTTCACCCCTGGGTCACTGCATGAAACCTAGACTGTGCCAGAGACATGGGGTTCTCGAGTGGGGGGAGAAGTGGGTGTGGGGTGAGTGGTAGTGCTTGGTGGAACACTAAAGGGCTTGAGTTTGCTCCCCCAAGGACTGTGGACACCCCCAGGGAGGGTGGCCAGGGAAAGAGGAGACCCTGGCGGGGGGGGAACTGTCACCCGTCCCTCATGTGACATCTGGATTGGGGTTGCCTCTGGGTTGAGGGGCCTGCTCTAAAGAGGAAAACAAAGTGAGAGAAGAGGGAAGGAGGTCAGTAGCGTTTGGATGCTGTACATTCCTTTTATGAAATGCCCGTGCATTCCATTTGTTCAACGAGATGCTGTTCCAATGTGGGCAGGAGGTGCAGAGAAGCTCCTGGCCTTTCCTCTCTGGATTCTTGGCTGTCAAAGTACATTTCTGCTTGGAGCGCACAAATAGTCCTTTGGAGAATTATAGTGGTTCCTGTTGCCCAGTCAGAGGCAAGGATGACCCGTACTGTAGCTCCCCTCACCCCATGTACTGTATTTTCATTTTAGAACATTTGGAGCATTTAGAAGAGCAGAAAGGGCAAACTAAAAAACAATCACCTCCGATCCCACCACCCATCACAACCACCATTAACTATTTTAGTGTGCGCTATTTGTCTTCTCTCTATACATTCTCTCATAAAATTGTGGTTATATGCTGTTTTCTACTTAATGCAATATGATTGCACAATATTCTTTTAGGTGGATGGTCTGTAGTTTATTTAACCAATCCCCTATTATTGGATGTTTATGTTGCTTCCAATTTTGTGCTATCCTAAAGCCCAAGTCACTGTTGACTCATCAAGGTGGGCATCTCCTGCTCTCCCAGGGATCTCCTCTGGGGATCCCATCTGTGCCTCTGCTCTCACTGTCTCAAGGACCTAGAGGTCCCAAGCATCTGAACCCCACTTGACTTGCCGCTGAACCCTGGGACAGAGCCCAGCCATTTTGCCGCCAGTCACAACTCCAGCTCGACCAGCATTCCCACCCCGTCTACTTGATGGATGCAGCCACTGGGCTAGGGTTCATGGAGGGTGGACGTGTGAGGAGCCCCCAGCCTCAGCCCCAGCCTTTACATAGCCACCGGTCTCCTGGGAGGAGGAAGGAAGGAGACACGGGCCCATGATGCACATGTGTTGCTCGGTTAAGTAGAGGGAAATTTTACTTGGATTTTGAGATCAAGCATGAAGATTTTTGGACAATATGCTGGTTAAACTGAGGAATGGATGAGGGTAAAGGAGGCAATGGGGGTAGGAGGAACAGCTTCCAGGAAAGGGTGCGCTCACCGTGGCTGGGAGATCAGGAGCTTTTGGTGTGTTATCTGCCTGGAGTAGGACAAATGGCCCTGGGTCTTACTGTGGATGGTCTTCATTGATAAAGTGAGGAGGTGAGATTGCTCTGGAGACAGGTTCTGAATTTGTTCAGGTTGCATAGGAACTTCTGACTCAGTGAGGCACAGGAAAAGAGATGGCATATTTTGACTTGCAAGGCTAATTCTATTTCATTTACAAGTGTCTCACTTTCCAACATATTTCCCACATCTCATGAATGTGGTGTCATTTTGTGAATTCCTTTAGGTGCCATCGTTCTTTGTGGTCTCAAATTGAGCTCACTGCTGCTGGAGGGCATAAGGGCCGCAGAGGTTGGCCACACCTCTTGGAACCAGAGGTGTACAGGTGTAGGTGTGTGTTTCTGGTTGAGCTGCTCCCCTCCGAACGTGGCTGAGAGCACCCCTCATTCTCAGAGTCAAAAGTTCAGGTCTTTGTCATGAGTCTTTGGTACCTATTTTTCTAGTGACCCTACAGAACATCTGGGGGACCCCCTGTCAACACAGACTGCGTTTCTTGTCTCCAGTCCCTATCTTTGAAAGGAAAGTAGGATGTCAAGAGACTGAGATTCTTATTTGACTTTAAGGGAGCCTACAGGGGTCTGTTTTTCACTTACGATGAAATAAGAAATGATGAACAGGCCACTGTTCATCTAATTATTAATCTTTGGGAAACTTGACCCTTCAATTAACTGAGTAATAATTGCATCATGGACCATCACAAACCCCGCGTTATTAATGAGCATTTGAGGTCAATATTAGTTGACTTCACTTTATTGTCTGTGATATTTATCACTTGTAATATGACTTCCTGGTTAATTACACAGAATCACGGAGCATTCACTTTTGATTAATGTGGAAAGTTCATACAGACTTTGTTATAAAAATATTTATGATGTGTGATGCATTATAATAACCCCCTTTTTTACCCCGAGCTTTGTCCTATGTACATATGTTTTCAATATTTGGAAAATTTTCCTATGCGGAGGAACTTCCTAATATATGAAATTGAGAAAATTGAATAAATCATGTTAGCCACCTGCACGGTGTGTGTTTTTTATTGTGATACGATCTTCTTGTGGGAAAGTTGGGGTCATAACTTATGCAAGATGATAAACGCATTTTAACTCAAAGGCACTGCTGCGAAATCATATTCCAGGCCTCCCTGTATTGCACAGGGGACAGCGTGGGGTAGGAAGGATGTGTTCTCGGCGTTGCAGGACTTGGGTTGTAATTAGCTGTGTGACCTTGGGCCAGTTTCCCTGCATCTCGTCATCTCATAAAGTCATCTGTATTCATTGGTGAATCCCTCCCCAGCCGCCCCTACGGAGTGGGTTTGAGGTTCAAACATGCACTGCATGGGAGAGCGCTTCATGGACGGAAATATGCCACGCAGGGTTGGGGTGCCCTCTAAACCCTCTTGTAGCTGGGACATTGTCTGAGCAGATGTTGTTTCCAGTTGAGGGAAGCCAGGCTGGCAAGGAGCTCAGTGCAGCAGGAGCACTCCTGGAAAGGAGCAGGAGCCAGGGTGGTGTGTGCGGTGGGACGTGTAGGGCTGTCACTCCTGCCAGAGCCTGGGTGTCTTACTGCCTTGTCTGGTGCCCTCGGACCCCAGGGTGGGGGCGGGACGTGGTCAGCGGGGAACCAAGAGGAGGACCCAAGCCAACAGCTCCTCCTGATGCTGCTGGTGGGGTGGCGCAGAGGCTCTGTCTTCTCGGAGGGCCTCCCGAGCATCTGATATGTGTGTGTGTGTGTGTGTGTGTGTGTGTGTGTGTGTGTGTGTGTGTGTGTGTGTAGGGTGGGGGTGGGGGAGAGGGGGGCGACACCACCTTGCGGGCTCCCTCTCCCACCCAAAGGCTGAGGGTTGCCGCCCCTCCCCCAGTCATACTATGAGGTGCTGCAAACCTTTAGCTCCTGCCCGAGCTCCCGTAAGGGATTTGGGAAGGGGTAGATTTGGAAAGTGTGAGTGGGGCTGCTTTAGGGTTTGGATCTTTTGGGTGAATTTGAACTCTGTGGGTGATGTTTTCACCCACTTGATGCTGAGTTGGGACACAGGGTCCCCTTTAGCATTGGGGGTGGAGCTTGCCCTCAGATTCCTGAGAAACGTCCATGGTCAGTCTGGGCTGCCAGGAATACCCCAGGAAGGGGATTCATTTTAAAGCCTTGCAGGCATTGATAGTAAAGGACTCAGGACCCCGATGTGCAGCTGCAGGGCTGGTCATGCAGTTATTGTGCTTAAGGTCCATGGGTGCTTTAGAGGCCCAGGGTAGGTCTGCAGGCCGACTGCACCCTGTTCTGGAGCTGCGTGATGGATGGCTGATGTCAACCTCACGTTTCAGTTTCCCTGTTTTGATGCTACTCTCTACCTTCAGGTGCTGGAATGGGCTGGAAGCAAACAGCAAATAACACAGTTTCCAGGGCCTTGGGACTGAAGGAACACTCCAGAACATCATGCCTGATCACCTTGGTTGACACCCCAAAGGGGACCTCCTCCTCTCTGCCATGCGCATATTGGTTGTTGCCATTTTGAGGACACAAGGGGAGTCCTTAGTCTCACCAAGAGAAGCAGGCGATGTGACTTTTGTGACAGATGGCCCATTGCACTGGGGCCCCATGAGTCAGGAATTGGCTCGGGTTCGACGCTTAGAGCCCTAGGAGTTTGTGGCCCTGTCAGCCAGTTGGCGATTGAGCAGCAGCTGTGGGATTGGAAGGAAAGCACAGCCTGTTGGATCTGAAGGACTCAGTTTCTAGAAAGCAGTGGATTTACAGACACAAACCGGTGGAAAGCCTGACTCGGGAGAGAAAGCCAGAGTGAGCTCCTCGGATGTAGAACCCAAGTATGTGAACATTGGGCATTCCTCGGGTCCTGTTTCTAAATGTTTGGCAGCATGTGGACCTGGAGGCACCACTTCCAGAGAGAGGAACCCTTATTCTTTTCTGGGGCAAGGGAGTGGTGGGGAAGAAGGGTGCAGAAGCACTACCTCTCCTCCTGCCAGCCCAGCCTGACTGCCTTCCTTCCCTCCCTCGGCATTGTGCTGCTCAGACCATGCTCAGGCCCTTTTTGGGGGCAGCTCAGGCACAAGTCCTGCGGCCTGATGACCAGGGATGAATTTCCTGAGCCATCTCAGCTATGAAGTGTTCTGTGATTTAAAACTTTTTTTTTTTGATAAATTATCTGTCAACAGTAGATGAAGTTAAAATTTCTTTGGCTCAATAAAATACGTATTAAGGTTATGAACTAAATGTTGCTTAAATTTCTAAGAACCGTCAGTATACATCAGTATTCATTCCACTCCAGCCCCTCTACTTTAACAAAGTTTAGCAGTGTTATCATTTCATTTATACAATTTCATTCATTCTATAATTTTCATTTATATGTTGAGCTTAGTTAGTTATGGAGTACTAACGTTCCCAAATCGGAGATGTTTGTAAAGAATGCACCAAGAGATGTGAAATGGTGAAAATTATTTCTTTGTGTTGTACCTGTGAGACCACCAGCCATATTTTTAGTATTTGTTAACAGTTTTGTACAACTTGGATCCAGATGACTTCTATGAAAGGAAAAGGGCTTTTTGTTCCACTTTATGTAAATTAAAAATCTTTAGCCAATTCCTGGTCAAAAATAAATGGTGGAAAGAGCTTGCAGACAACATTTATTTTGTATGTGCATTAATGGGGCCTTCCATTTTTTCCTGGAGGCCAGAATCCACTTTGAAATTCATGTTTGATAAATTCCCTGGCTTTCCGAGTAATTTGACTGTGTATAGGGCTGCTGATCCTTTGAGTGTATCACCGAACCTCGGGGACTTGTGCACCATTTCTGCATATCCAAGTTCAAATATATGCTCAAGATTGGTTTAAATTTTAAGTTGTTGATCTTATTTCTGATAGATTTGTTAGCTTATCCTCTATTTCATTTCTAAAACCTACTCCTAATCCTCAAATACTCTCTTCTTAAATACGTCTTCGCTAAATTCATTGATTATGTTAGTAAAATGTATATAGGAGATTCGTTCTGTATGCATGCTGAAACAGGAATATTTTTAGTGCTTTCATTCAAAGGCCAGTGGCTGTCAGTTATCACCTGCTTTCGAATTTATTCTCATGCTGAGGTAGACCATTAGTTTTCAAGTCTGTTTCAATATTTGTTTAAACAACTTTCACCTATTCCAATACATTTTACTAATTTTTTTGCCACCGGTTATGAAGTATAAAATGCAAGTCTGTCAATCTCTTGGTCTCTCTTTTTAAACTTCGTATTTTAAAATACTTTCAAGCTTACAGGTCAGTTGCAAAAATAACACAAAACCCCTATAGAGAATTCCAACATACGTCTGCCCGGGTAATTATATCTACCAATTTTTAAAATTTTAAACATTTTGCTCCTTTTGCCCTGTCATTCTTTCTCTGGCTTCCTGGTTAACTAGCTATTTATCTATTTTCTAAATATTTGAGCATAGGTTGTATATATATCATACTCCTTGAACACTTAACACATCAATGCACAGTTCCTTAAAACAAAGACGCACTTACGGTAACCGCCTTAATTGCAGTTACTAAGTTCAGGGACTTTAACTTTGATATAAAGCTTACAATTTATATTCTAGTTTTGATTTTAAAATATATCCCAATAAGGTCCTTTTGGGTCCTCCATTATTAGTTCCAGTTCAAGAGCATGGGATGCTTTTAATTGTCATGGCCTCTTTTAATTTTTTTTAACTGTGGAGGCATCCGTACAACAGAAACTTTCCCATTTCGGCTACTGCTGAGCATACCATTTAGTGGGATTATCCTAGGCCATCTTCAAAGGAAATTTCTAACATTAATAAATAAGGAAATTAATTCTACAAGCATTCAATTTAAACTGCGGCCGTGTTCATCAGCTCCATTTCCTTTGTTTATGTGGAAGGATTTACAAAGCACTTTTGTAAGTACATGTTTTTTCAAGTTGTCACCCTCTCAATCACCTTGAACTGTACTTTACATTTCATGGATGAGGAGACTGACTCATATGGTGCCTTAGCTTCCTGGGCTGCTGTTCACAAAATACCACAAACTGGGTGGCTTGAAACAATGGACATTTACTCTCTCCTAGTCCAGGGGGCCACAAGGCTAAAACCGCGGCATGGGTGGCCGGCCCCCGAGGCTCCAGGGAAGGATTTGTCCTGTGCCCTCTCCTGGCTCCTGGCAGTGGCTGCCAGCGATCCGTGGGGCAGCCTGGCTTGTAGCTGTGTCCCCAAGATTCCTGCCTCCATCTTCGCACGGCCATCTCCGCTCCAGGTAGGGGGCAGGGCCTGGTACCCCTAAGGCAGAGCCTATTTTGGAACTCAGGGTGCCTCCAGGTCACGGCTCTGGGTTGCAGGACACTCATGTCCCCAGCAGTTTGGATTGCCTTCTCATGCTCATCTTCTGAAGGCAGTTCTTTCAATGAAATGCATTTTAATCTAAATCACAGAACGTTGTCTCTATTTCCCCTTTTTATGGTTTGCCCTTATCTGTTGGGATTTAAGCATCCAGGGGCCAACATATGTGAAATACAAGGCTCCTCTCCCTGCTTCTTTGTGGCTCATTTCTTCTCATAAGTCAGCTCAACATTTTTGACTCCTTTCTTATCTTTTAAATTTTTCTTCTCCATTAAGGAAATTAGTCTAAAGGAAAGAAAAAAGATCTTGCTGGGTGGTATGTTCAGCATGACTTAGGAACTTCCTCTCCTTAGCTTTCAGGCCCGACCTGACCAGCAGTGCCAAAATTCACATTTACAGTCTCTGGGGCAACATTTTAATAGAGTTTTTGCTGGTGTTAAAGCTTAACTCTGGTGTTATATTCATACTCCACCATGGAGGTTTAACCACCCAATTTTATTAGCGGCAAAATAAAAGTATCAGGAAAATGAAATCTCCATGTTTGTGTCATGGGAGAGGGTAGACTTGCCCCCTTTTCCCAAAGGTAATTTATATCTTCTTGGATCATGATGCACATAAACTTGGAGAGAAGTAAAAAAAGAAGCCATTTGAGAACATTTTTGACTTAAATGAATTATGTGTAGGAAAAGAATACCCAGCCCGTATTACCGTTGGCCTTTTAAGGAAATAAAACTTCGATAGTAGGAGTATCGGGGGCAGTTTTGTACCCTGGACAAAGATTACTTTAGAGGCTAAATTAATAGATCTGGAACATGGAAATGAGAATAATGAATCCATTTCTCTCTCTCTCTTTTTTTTTTTTTTTTAATTTTTTTCAAATTAATTCTATTCTAAGCCTTTCAGTTCTTCCAAGAGGTTCCGGGTGGCACAGTGTGCTTGCTCAGCCACACCTCTCTCTGCAGTGTTCCTTCTGCTTTAGGGGTCCTATGTCGACCAAGCCTAAAGAGAGAGTGTTGATATCACTTAGACCGTTTAAATGTTCACGCTGTTGGATTAAAAATGTGAGAAAAACTTTACAGCTGTGGCTCCTCGAGCTGCTGATGAAGTCTGATCAGTTTGATGGCTGAAAATTGGCCAGGGCATAATTTCTCATTTAAACTCAAGGGCTCTGGACCCTGACTCAGGAAGCTCCTGTCCAAGCTCTGTCACTAACTTCCCCAAGTCCCTTCAAGCTTGGTGACAGTTTCCTCTCTCCATGACGTGGGGATAATGAGGCCCATGGCCTAGTTCTGTTGGGAGGACTTGAGATGATGGGAGGGAAAGTGCTTCAAAAAAAGATGAAATGCCGAATAGTCTCAGGCCCATGTCACTCAGTATTTTTCACCAGTTCCCAGGGCTCTCTCCCTTGGGTTCCTTGGAGGAGCTGACATTTCCCTTCACTAGGGGTACCGGAGAAAATACCAGATACCCAGTTAAATTTTCTTTTTGGATATACCACCAGTAATTTTTAGGAGAAGTATGTCCCACATATTGCATGGGATATACTTATAATAAAACTTTGTTACTTATCTGAAATTCAAATTTAGCTGGGCAGCCTGTATTTTTGTCTGCTAAATCTGTAAATGGGAAGCCCTAGATTTCTCAGCTTTGTGCAGGAGGGTACCCCCTTCTACTCTTGGGATCCTAAAAGGACCCAAAGTCCAAGACCCTGCCTGTGGTCACGGGCAGGGTGGTCCTGGAGCGAGACGAGGCATCCCCAGCTGTGGATACTAATCCACATGGCACGTGACTTTCTACCCCAGAGCCTAACAAGTCCCCTGACCTTGCTGAAGGTTGGTTTTCATGGCTTTGAAACGGACGTCAGCTCACCTCCAAGGCTGCTGTGAGGATACTACCCAGGCAAAGCAACATTTCTCACCCTGGGAAGCACATGGCACATGCGACCCCTGCTCACGGATGGACGGTGAAGTGTGGCAATGAAATGGTTCCATCAGCATCTTTTCCAACAAAAAATATTGATACATCCTCTTTCCCCCCAATTTAAGTTTTAAAAGTGTTTCGTTGGCTTCACTTGCACTTTTTAATAGCCATTGGGTTGCTCTGTCTATTGCTTCCAAGAGCAGGGCCGGTAGTTCCATTTTCAAAGCAGTCTCTGAGGGGTGTGGCCCTCTGAGCTCCTGCAGAGGAGCACGTTGGGGCTGGGTTGAGCCCCAGGCACCTGGCAAAGCCATTTCCGCCTAAGCCAGGAAGCAAGGCCTAGTGGGCTGTAGGTTGTCTGGGACGGGGGCCCAGCCAGGCAGGAAAGGGCAGCCATGGGCAGCAGCCAGTGGGGAGGCCAGGCTGCTGGGGTGCTGCTGGGGCGTCTGGGGCTCCTGACAGAGGTGTGTGTGTCCTCTGCCCTCTGCCCTCTGCCCTCGTTCATCAGTATGAATCTCCCCATATCCTGGCAACTCCTTAAGGGAGGCAGAGCTAACGTCCACAATTCCTTTCTTGTGTTTTCTTAGCCATTCTGGGCACTTCACTCTCATTTCCTGGGAAAGAAAACTCAATCCGTCTTCTTGGGCCACAGTAATCCTCGCCGTCGGTTTGTGAGTTGTTCACAGGCCTCCCCACAGATTCATCTGCTCCATGCCCCGCTTGACTCTCTCCCTGGCTCCTCCTCGCAGCTGCATTTGGCCTCCTGATGCCTCTGAGATTCCTTCTGCTCTGGAGTTGCCACGTGTAAGGTTTCCCCGGGGCCCTCTGAAGCGCCGCTGCCTTGCTCCCTCTCCCTTCCCCTTCTCCTTCGCTCTTTGTTTTCCATCATTACAGAAGCTTTAGTTGATAACATACATTTTTGTTGTTGTTGTGCTTAATTTTGCCTTATACTCACAGAGAGCAGAACTTGACAGTTCCCCACCCCTGAGATGGAGGGAAAGAATACTGTGCCAGTTGGTGGAGGTAAGAAATGGGGGCTTCACCATCCAGAAGCAGGTTATCCCTCAGAAGGAGGGGCACAGAGTATCAGGAGGATTTTTTGATTAATTCTCTGGGTTTGACGCAGTTTTGTGCACGGCGATGGGGGAGGATGAAGGAGTCGTAACCGGTTACTAGAGATTCTGCTTTTACCTTTAGCCGATTTATTTGCCTACACTTTCACGATACGAGGCAAGTCCACTGCAGATTTGAGGTTGTCTCCTCTTGATGGGAATACTTTTGCTCTTATTTGAGTGTGTGCACGTGTGTGTGTGTTTTAGAATGTAGGTTCAGAAATTTACAATACTAACCTGAAAATGCTCAAAGTAGAATTTTTAAAACATTTTTATTTAAGGAAACAAACAATACACTTAGAACCACCAACAGTGGATATCTTAGTTAGCTTAACCATAGGCATATTTCAATAAGGTATCCATGTAATCATTGCAAAGCCTGTGTTTGTGCAGTAAGTTTCATAAACCAATTTAAAATTAAGGCAACAAGGAAAAAATCTACAAATTCAGATAGCAAAGTTCTTAAGTTCTAAGTATGAAACACTAACATAGATACCATTTCATCAGCTGTCAAACTGGGAATGTTCTCAAAATACCAAGTAGAAAGTTATTATAAATATCTGCATTGCTGTAGTAATGACCTATGTTACTAAACATTTCCCTGATTTCAGGAAAATATGAAGATACAAATATTTTTACAATTAACATAATGAAAATCTTAACCACTTAAAATGGATATCTCAGTGTATCCATAGGAATATTTTTAAAAAATCTATCATCATAAAGCCTGTTTGTAAAAATATGTTTCATAAGCCAATTTAAAATTAAAGCAAGGAAAGAAAAGATCTATAGATACAGATAGAGTTTCTTAAATTCCAAATATTAAACATTATTTTAAATATCATTTAACTATCAAAACTGTGTGTGTTCTCAAAATATCAAGTAAAAAGTTACTACGAATATCAGCTTTGTTATAGTAGCGAGCTATGTTACTGAATATTTTCAAATTCTTGATTTCAGGAATTTATTTTATCTAATATTACTATAACTGCCTATAGTTTTTTAAAACCACTTCAAAGTAGAATTTTGTCAAAATGCTTATGTTAAGGACACAAAACAGTAAAAAGAAGACATTCTAGATTAGATAGCTGTCACTCAGTACCTAAAAGTGACAGCTAGTCAACGATCATATACCCAAACAGAGAAAATCCTAATTTAACAGAATGGTGATAGCAAATAATTATTAACTAGAAACTTTGTTTGACAGCGATTCATTTGGTCTTATTTTAAAAACATAAAAACAGACTCTACATCTTAAAACGTACTGTCACCTTCATGGGTTCCTTATTGGCTCATTTTGGAATTTAGTTTTATTACAATATACAAAATCAAACCTAAGTGATTAGAGCAGCAGCTCTTTACTGGTTACCATTTGCAAGGACTGATACATAATATAGAAATCCTGGTTTGGGCAGGTTGACTATTTCCTTGGCTGAACTCTTGGGTGCATATTTAAAAAACAAGGACTTTGCGAGTTGAGTGTTTCTGCTGACGGAAAGCAATTTCACCTGTGCGAGTTTGAATAGACAAACAGATGTACTGAAGTCACAATTCCACTTAATAGGGGAATATTTTGGTACGAATATTGTACATTTACTGCAAAGAAACTGTAAAACCCCATTTTCAGTTAGTGGAAATACATTTAAATGTCTCACATTAAAACATATGTGTTTTACTTCGTGAGGTGCGTAATTTGTATGAAACATAACCTGGAATTATAACTGAGAGCAAAAGCGTGTTGATATTTTTTGGCAATCGGAGGAAAAATGTCTCACTGTTTGTGAGTGTGGGAAGGCGACGAATCTTAGAAATAATGGACATAAATCAATGTCTTATAGGTGAGGCATTTATGTTTAGGTCTCTTCTTCTCAAGTGTATTTGAGCTTCAATAAGGCACATTGTCCACTCATTATATTTCCTTATAGCAAAATGGACATAACTGTAATAAATCATCAAGGTGAAAAATTAATATCAATTAGATTCATTGGGCTGATATATCTGCATATATATAAATATTGATGAAAAGGGTATGCCTTTGGATAAAAATGTTGAAGTAATGTGTATGAAAGCACCTGCTGACTCTTTTGACTGTGGCTATTTTTGGTGGTTATAAAATAGTTGGGCTTTTCTATTTCACCTTCTCTTTTTGTGATAAGGCCTCCGCAGACATACCTACTTTGCATTTTCACTCATCTATCAATCAGGTTTGAATTGGGGTGAATGGTCAGGAAGCATGGAAACTTGCCTGCCCACCACTGCGTTTATAATTGCTATGACAGCTTTTGTCTCTTCTCCTTTCAGGTTTGAAAGGAGCCCAAGGTGCTAGGGACACACCCGGAGCTGGGCCCCACGGTGCACCCCTCTGATTGCGGGGGGCGGTGCAGAGAGCAGCGCTGCCGCCACAAGATGGTGCTCTGCAGATAACGCTTCTGAGTTTTGCCAAAGGAAAATGCGAGGCTCCTGGACCAGTGGGGTGGCATGACGCACCCTGGTATTTCGTGAGTCTCTCTTATGGGTGGCCACGCTCGGAGCGCGCGGTGTCCGCGGAACGCGCCCTTACCCGAACGCGTGGCGATGTGACCCACGGCCCAGCGAGAAGTCTGGCGAGAACAGGGACGGCTGTTGAAGGGGTTGAGAAACATTTCCCTTGAAACCCTCGCTGCCTCTGGGAAGTTTAATTAATGGCACGCAGCAGGCTGACTTTTTCTAAGGACTGATTTATCCCTGTGTCTGGTTGAGAACTCGGGAGCAAGGACGGCCTTCATTAGAGCAAGGTTCACGGGGGACGCCACACGAGAATCCTGGAGTCACACAAGGGAGCGGACGGGCCAGCCTCGGTGTCGGGCCCCCACGCGCCCAGGGCCGCCCACGCTCGTGTTCACAGACGCCGGTGGGGTCCGCGCAGCATCCGGCTCGGGCGCCTCCCCGCACCCCGAGCTGCAGCCGGGAGGAGCCTCGGCTGGCCGAGCAGAGCCTGGTCCAGGCACACGTTGCTTAGCAACGCGCGGGGCCTGGGGACATGGACACCCCATTGGAGGAGAGCAGCTTCGCGCCCACCAAGGATGGAAATAAGTTCGTTAACAAGGCTAGGGGGAAGCAGCCGGCCTGGCGCTGCTCTTCTCGGCCGGGCCTCTTGGTGCCGGAGGAGAGAAGCTTCACTTATCATCCCCCTTTACGAGGGCAGGCGAGGGGGAAGCCGTCCGTGGTGCATTGTTACTATCCCTCAGGGGTAAATTTTTAGCTGCAGAATTTATGAGTTGCACATTTATTTGATTTGGCTTTTGGTTAATTTTTTTTTCTCCTCTTGTCAACCTGACAATATGAGGGCAGGCGGATGCAGTCCCTATAGAAGAGGCTGTAAATGGTCCTCTCGGAAGCTGCTTTATAGAGGACTTCGAGGCTGCTCTTCTCTCTTCCCTCTCCCCTTGTCCGCACTCCTCTCCTTCCGCCCTCCTCTCGCTTGCCGGTTGCGCTGCTCCTGTCACCAGAACCCTGCACTCCAAATAAATAAGCCCTGAAATAAATTTGGATGTGAGTCTCATTAACATTACCTGTCAAATCCCTAAGCACAGGATCCCCAAATGGCCCCCTGGGTCTCCCAGTAATTTCTGAAAAGCCCATAAAAATAGATGATCAGTGGGTGTATTTGTGGAAATCATTAGCAGGGTGGGGGAAGATATGCTTATAAGTCAATAATTCTTTTTGACGCGACCTCAACGCTGGTTATGTGATGACTCCCCTGAATGGAAGGAAAAACATATGGCCTTAGTTTTATGACAGATGTCAAGAATACTGGAGGGTGGCGCCAGAAAGATCTTGGATATTTTTTCCTATTAGCTGACATGGATGTGTGGGACATTTTGTCAACCGAAGGACTGTTTTCTTTGGTTCTTCTGATCATCCAACTGGCAGGAGAATATAGCGACCCACTTTTCAAAGGGCAGTGACTATCATTGAAGGCACAATTTATATTAGAAAAGGTCCAAAGAACTGATATTTAACCTGAATTCTTAAAAATCAGGTAGCGTTGGATTTATTCCAGGTTACCCTATGTGCCATGTTAATCTGTGGGGCTTAAAAATCAGTAAGGCAAGATTCACATTTAACTCTCTAGTGAAGTTTCTCCAGCTCGTGTGTTATTTATTCTGGAGAAGGCGGAGTTAGTGGTTAACCCGCAAAGAGCATTTTCTGCTATTTTGCATTTTGGGATTTATAAGCATGACCCCCAGCGTGGCTTAACAAAATGAATCGCCAAAGTGGATAGGTGACACGCTGACTCTTGGTGAGGGCTGTTTATTATGTCTTTGAAGGAGTAACATAAAGTCAGATACCCGGCAAGATTACATTTCCAAGAGGGCTGATTTTGGGCCCTGAGTGGATGGGTTTGGAAGCTGGTGCTGAGTTGGAGGACTCGTTTCCAGGCATCACTATTGGATTCTATTTGGGAGGAAAGAAGGCACGAGATACAATGCATCGCTCTGTAATCATTTATTAGTCTTGGAACGGGGCCTGAAGGTACTTGCATTATAATAGGAAACAGCGCTGTAAATCAGGCCACCCTAGCTGACCACCCAGCGCCGCGCCCGCACCCTCCTTGGCTTGGGAGCCACCGTTTTCTGGCCATCGACTGGGTTCGTAAGTAGAAAGGAACTTAGCTGCCAGCAAGACACACGTGACTTTATTTTATTTTTTAGCCCTGGGAAATAAAAAAAAAAAAAAAGAGCCCAGGGGGCGTTCCGCCTGGCAAAGGCCGCGTCGTGGAAGTGACTGGCCACTCCTTGAGCAAGAGCAGCCCTGACGGCCGGTGCCCCTTTCGGCTGATTGACGTCTGCGCCGACTTTTGCACACCAGGTTTTAGTACAATTTTATTTTACCTGTCCATGCGAGCCAAGTGGGGATGGACCTTTCCTTTGGTTTTCCCCACTCCCCACCCCCAGCTCCATCCCCCTCCGTGTCCCCAGGGTGTCTCTTCCCTTTCTTTCAAAAAGCAGGACTTTCCTCCTGTCTAATTATTTTGCAACTTCCAGCTCCCTTCATTCTTTACGCTTCGTCTCCAGCTCCACCCAAATCCAGCTCCCCATCTTCTTACTGTTTCCACTCTTGTTGTTCCCTCCCTACTGCAGCACGGGGGAGAATGAAAAATGGACTTGGAGTTTTCAAACCCTCGATGGGAACCGCTGGCGAGGTGTCAGCGGAATGCATTCCACTTCATTAGAGCACCTCGGGTTAATTTAGACGCCCTCGCCGCCCCTGGGCGCCTGTGGATGGAATACGCAGTTTTTGCACGCAGTTGGTCGGGCCAAACTGGCCGTTTCTTTTCCCATTCTGCAGACCAGTAGAATGGAAGAGAACAAGATGGCATTGATGGGTTTTGGTCCTCTTGAAAGCTTTCAGAACTTGTTGGGGCTTTCACAACTGCCTTGTCACAGGTTTGTGGGGCCAATGGCAACAGTTTCTTTTGCAGCGAACATTAAGATTTCATCACCTTCCCAATTTAGGGGCTTCTGTTCTTAGAATTGGGATTAACTGAGCCATTTGGGGCAATTAACTTCAGCTGCAGCTTTACGTTTTTATGCACATGTAACCAAAAGATGGAAAGAAGTCAACATTAGGAAGTGCCATTTTAAAATAGATTTTCTCATTTTATTAGAGTTTCTAGTTTTAGGAATTTTTTACTCAGCTATTTGCTTTGCTTATTTAAACGCAATTCAGGGTTTTTTTCCCCCTCAAAATAAAAAGTTGCTTTAAGATGAATTATGTAACAAATGGAATTTTTCTGTGGAAACCTGTTTATAAAATAACAGCAATATATTTAAATCAAATTTACACAGTTTCTCTCTTGTTATTAGAAATAATTTTTGTTCTCTGTAGCGTGCGGCTGTTTTTTCCGGTGTCCAGGCAGCAGCCTTGACTTAGCTGTCATGTCCATTTGTGGTGAAGAGTAGCTTACGTGATCTGCTTTGCTCACTGCTTAATTATGTTATTTTACTGTTCCTGAAAACCTGACACAAGGCAAATTTACATTACTGTGCTCCTAATTAACCAATAATCCTTAAGGATTTGAATGATACATACCGAGAATAATTTCCTTCTTCACTAAATATGAATTTCCTGACGTCAGGTGGAGACGATGGGACCATGCAGGAGGCATCCTGGCCATGGCAGAACTCAACATGTCTCCCTCCAGAGCCATGCGGCGTTAAAAGCCACAGGATGATTTCAGCAGCATCATAAAGCACATCCTAGAAATCAATAAATAAAGTATGCAGTTGGCTAGGACACGCTCCGTTGTTTGTCAGATGGCAACAGCCCTTGTAGACGCTTCTTCCAGTTTTCAAATTAAATCAGCTGTGCACCGCCTGGCCTGCCATCCGCACCCTGCCATATCTGCTTCACACTTTGGGTTGAGACGTGGCTGCGTCCGCCAACCCCAGACCTAAAGGCCTGCACACGCAGCCTGGGGGCACACATGCGTGCCCAGGGCGAGGCCTGGCTGCACCTCCTCTTGCATGTCTGTACTCAGGACTCTTATCTCCCCCATTCCGAGACCCTCTCTTCATTTGCCTCCCGGGGTTGTTCCCAGTAGTCGTTTGCTGCTCTTCCTTGCTCACAGCACCCCATGTTGTTTGGGGCTCCTCTTTTTCCTACCAGGCCATGTGCTTCAGAAAAGGCAGGCTACATCTTCCAGCTCATGAGTGGGTCAGGATGGGTCTAAGCCAGTGCCTCTCAAACTACTTTGGCCTTCACACACAGTAAAAAATTCATCTTCCGTCACAGTGCAGCACACATATATGTAGGTGGACAATATACACGTGGGTGTTTATGTCATATCTGAATTAAACTTTCAATTAAAATCAGTGGGGGTTGGGATCTACTCACATGAGTTCATTGATTTCAGTTTGCAATACATGCACTAAGCCAATCACAACTGTTCCTTTCTTCTAGGTAGGGACAGGTTTAGGTGAGGGCATGGGATGTATTTCTGGCCAGTAAGATGCTAAGGAACTCCTGTGAAACGTTTAAATTACTAAGAAAAAGACACCAGAGCAGCGATTGCTCCTTTCCTCCTGCTGTCTCGCCTGCAGGAGGGACTGGAAACCTGGAAACAGGAAAGGTGGTGAGCTGAGGATGGCGGAGCAGGGACAGGAAGACAAGGAAGACAACCTGGGCTGTACAATATGTTGTGACGCTGGATCCCTCGGTACTTCCACCAGGCCGTTTCAGTAATTCTTCTTGTGAGATAAACTTCCCTGCTGTTCTGCCAGTTCAGTGGGAATTCCTGATGCTTGGCTCCAAGAGCATCTGTAATAATATAAAACTTCTTTACAATCTCTAGGAATCAGATAATTTGACCTGGGGCCTCTGGTTAATGATGTTAATGGAATCGGGTCATATTCCAATTAACAGAATAAAATGAACTTGGAACCTGTTTTGTGATGTGAGGGTGACTGAGCATGGGTGGGTTTAGAGGGCCGTGGGGCTGGTTTGGGGACCTGGTTCATCAGACCACTGGAACTGGGACTTGACCTTCGTGGTTTTGGCTATTTATTTGTAGGTGACCTGGGAGACCCATGGCATAGAGTCATTTGTAACCTTGCTGAGCCTTACATTTGGATTTAGCATGTCATGAAATGGATTTTGAATGCAGTGTATGCTTGCTGCCCGAGTCTAGACAACACACAGCAGCGTTATGATCTAGCTCTGTAGTTCTCCTCTTGTATTTGTGGGCGCACTGATTCTTGAAAATGACTCAAACTCCTTTTCTCATTGTGAAGTGTTCTAAATATTCCCTACCTCTTCCTACACTGGACACACACACAAATATACTTGTTAATACTGGAAATGGCGAGAAAATGAAGAAAGTGGTGATTCTTAGCCGGGAAGTGGAACTGTGGGCCAAGTCACGAGTGAAATGCCTGGCAGCCCAGCTCTAGTACTAGAATGAGGCCCTCAGAGAGTCTATATGGAAAGAAGGAAAAATGACCTGGGAAGTCATGGAAGCGCGCGTCTCTCTCGATGTGGCGATGACTTGCTGATAGTGCCTGACTGTCTGTGACGGTTGGGAGAACACGTCATGCCTGGCGTTAGCTTGTGCATAGCCTTCAAGTTGGCATCTTCATATTACACATGCTGCCACCCGCAGAGGTGGAGTTTGCAAAGTTCTCCGCACACGTCGCCTTGGATATCAAGGGCATTCTGAGCCTACTGTGTGTGACAACCGTTTGGGTCAGAGGATGGAAAAGGCTCTATCTTCATAGAGATGGAAATCGGCCATCGTTAGGAAATTGGAATAACCATTTTATTTCCAACAATCTTGTTTAAATGGGTCTCAGTGCAGACTTGTCTGGGCCTTCTACCAGGTGTCACCTGACACATTTTTGCTCAGGTACAGTGTTTTGGGTCTATCAATTTCCATGGAATGAATGAATTAATCAACAATGCCCTAAGAACCTACAGTGTGAAGCACTGGGACCTGTTCAGAAGAGTCATCAGAATCAGAGGCCAAAGGGGATGTGGAGCCCCTTGGTGACAGTCATGGAGAATTGAGGAGGCAGGCACAATACTCCAGCAAGGGCCTTTGTCTTCATTTACCAGGACTGCTATGCAAATACCACGCAACGGGTTGGCTTAAAGAGCCGGAAGTAACTGTCTTATTAGGGGGCTAGACGTCCAAAACCAAGGTCTCGAGAGGTTCTAGTGTCTGTAGCATTCTGAAGTGCCTGACATGTGTCTCTGCCTCAGTCAAGGGCGATGTGTCTCCTTGGTCTCCTCTTGGGGCATTCTTGACTGACTTCTGGCCTCTGCTGCCTGACTGCCCTCTTACTTCTGCTCTCTATAAGGCCTCTAGTCCGATGGGCTAAAGGCCACCCTGATTCAGTTTGGCCTCATCTAAGAAGGAACTCGGAAGACCCTGTTCACAAGTGAGTCTGCCCCTTGGCTAATAATGGCATCTCCAAAGGTCCCGTTTACAAATGGGTTCACACCCAGAGCAATGTGGGATGAGACTTAAGTATGTCTTTTCTGGGGATATGATTCAATCCCCAGGAACCTGGTCAGTTGCCCGCCCCACGCCCGGGCCACATGCTTAGCCTTTGCTCCCAGTCAGTTCTGCGGCCAGAGGTCCAGCCTTGCTCAGGAGCCACAGTGTTAAATGCAGAGCCAGGCCCTGGTCAATGCTCCATCAGCCTCCAGGGAGGGTGGAAGCAAGTAAGCTAAAGGTGCTAGCTGGGAGAGCCACAATAACACCAACTATTTAGCTATAAACCTACCTGAAGGGGCAGATAGGTGCATCCAGGTATCCTGTTAACAGATATGACAGAGAATGTGCGAGGAAGAAGCTGGAGATAGCACCATATATCAGAAACAGAGCTTCAGCAGGAGGAAAGAGAAAGGGACTGGGGAAGATTCCAGAGAAGACTATACAAAGAGAATTAAGAATGATGCCAAAAACCAATGAAATGCATTGAAAAATGTTAGTCAGTGGTCTGCTGAAGACGAGAGATGTTTTTTTAAAAACTGATTGTCAGTGCTTTAATCACTTATCACAACTCCAAAGTTTTAGATCCAGAATTTATCGGTTACTTATTAACAAAGATGTGCAATGCTTTGGTGCTGTGCTCAAGTTAATTAAAGTCAATTAGAAGCTGGTGTTTTGATTTTGAACTGCAAAACCAACAATTACTGCTGAAGAAATCTGTTCCTGGAAGGGTCTGATCAGGTCCCCCGAGTGCGGACTGCCCACTGTGATAGGTAACCGTGAGTATTTGTTTGTTTGGTTGGTTTTTCTTCTCTGCTGGAACACCAGGCTTCTGTGCCATGGTTCATTTTTGTTGTTGTTTTGCCAGTCTCGGAAGTCCCTGGCCTTGCGAGATCCGTCATTAAACCCAGGTACTGACAATCTGAGGTTTGTTGAATGTTTTTTTCACTCACGTCTGCAGCTTGAGATTCCTGAGACAACCAGGGTATCCCCTGAAGGTTACACACACTGTAGAATCGTTTGCTTTGGGGAATCTTATTTCATTTACTCATCTTTCAAAACGGAATCGCCAGAATTCAGAGTAGATTGCAGCTGAGTAGAAACTGTTCTGTGAGCACATTAGTGGAAACGCGGAAAATGTGGGGCTGGTAAAAGTGTGGAGGAGTTAGATTTTTGAAGTGTGAGTTACCCTCACATGTGTTGTTTGAGCTTGTCTTCCTCTTAGCCGTGAGGCATATGATCAGAGAGCCCTGTGACCCCTGCCAGTACGCCTCGCTTCCAGGGCTAAATTGGAAGTGTCTTGAGAGCAGGAGAGGCTCACAGAGTTTTATTTGTTGTACACCCCCATGGGTTCTAGAATCGTCCCCATTGGATTCTCAGTTATATGCTTGTTAAAAATGATAACTGTGGAGATCAACATTTGAGATAAGTTCATGTCATTCTGGGATGGAGGCGCATGAAAACCCAGATGTCCTGTGTTCCAATTGCTGTAGTTTGGGTTCCGACCTCATCCGGGTTTCCAGTGCCTCAAAGTGACAAATCATCATTAGCAACCTGAGTGTATCGCAGAAGATGGCAACTTCCCTGGATGGAACTTTAAAAATTAAAACTGGCAAAACAGTTGCTACCGCCTGAAATGGAAAGTGAGTTGTAATTTGGAAGTAAATTATTTATAAATGTGGCTGGTGTTGTACCTGATCTATGTAGATGGTAAAATTTGCTTCTAAAACATCTTGCTAAGCAAGAAGGTTTTCGGCATCGCCTGAAAATGCTCTAAGGAGCTCTCACGGTGCATTTGAATGCTTGCACGCTGTAACCCTTCATCTGGCATGCAAAATAAGAAGAGATTAATCTGAGGGGTCCGAGCAGATGAGTGTGATTTGGAGAGAAATCTAAACTGCATGAGCTCAACCCTTTGTACAGGGATTATAATTTCCCACTCAAAATTTGGGCAGATAGCAGGCAAAAGGCAATCACTTTTCAGCACCGCCGTACTGCATAAGCATTTCAGAAGAGCTCTGTGATGGTAATCATGGAGCGATCTTGAAACCACCCCTAATTAAACTGTCTGCGTCCCCCAGCATTTTCCTTGTAATGATGTCAAACCGTGTAGCAATTAGTTGCACCTCTACAAATGTAAACACTGTTTGTAAATCATATAAACTTAACCTGGTTTGCTTATTGAAAATCCCTGAAAAAGGAATTAATTAGCTTTGTATGTTTTGGAATCGCAATTTATGGGATCAGTTTGAAATCTCTCACTGAGTACAATTAAGCGTCTTATTTTTTTCTTCCTGCGATTCACACAAACGGAATCTCTCATGCGCAGGGGAGGATGGCAAAGGAAGATCCAGCGCAATTTACTTAATCTTCATTTTATTTCTGAAAAAGGCCAGCGGAGTGTGGAATTTAGGACAGGGGTTTACTGAGAGCCCAGTTTCAAAACATTTATCTCAAGAGGAAGGCATCTGTCACCTGAAGGTCGCATCTCTCCTGTATGTTCCGCTTTTGCCAGCCTGCGCGGACTGTTTCAAGCGAATTTGAACATGAAGTTTGAGCACTGAAGCCACCTTTCCAGAGTCCCTTGTCATCTTGGAAGAGACCAGCCTCGGGCGCAGGAGGCATTTCAGAGCACAAGGAAAGTGGCCAATTCCAGACAAAGAAATTGAGCAAACAGAACAAGCACTCAAGTGTTTTAACTCAGCGATCTTTCCCCTGCTGACAGAGAGCACAAAAGAAAAGAGAGCCAAGTTTAAAATTTAGCATGCCTTTGTTGCAGTTTTCTTGCTGAAACCTTGGATGCGGATGGTGGATGGTTTACCTGAGCCATCAGCTACATAGCACATTTATGGTTATTGTATTTTACAGGTTGATAGATTTTTATATTCTGTCCAAGTCAGGATCTTACACCACCTGGTTTATTATTTAGTAATTTACAGTGCAGTCAGGCATGTTTGGTTTAATGTAGGATAAACTTATAAATCTATTGTTCCTCCAGTTGCCGGGCTTCGTGGGCAATGAACTACAGAGCTGGATGCGTACATACATTTCAGCTCTGCTTTTTTCTTTGATAGGGAAGCAGGCAATAGATAACACAGTGACAGTAGCATCCCAGGGGATGGAAAAATGTGAGAGCAACACTGCACAGGTTAGTAGGTCATTATTGTATGAGCTGTGAACCATTAATGGACTACCATGCCCAGCTCAATCTGTGTCGGATTATGGCTCTTGGCAGGAGAATTGTCATCTAATAGCTAACTTTGCCTCCTTGCTATTGCCTTATTAGTTCCTCTGATAAAAATGTGCACAGATATATATTAATAGGGGGTTCATTGGCGAAAGGCAAGACCTTAGCTGGTCCCTTGTTTCTGGAGACAATGCTGTATGTTGGCTCTGTACGGGCAGCCTAACCGATTGGCATTCTTTGGCAAATATTTTCAGATGTCTTATGGAGCACACAGCCAAACTCACGATAAGGGACCTGCTGTTAATATGTTGTATTAATGATGTAGAATTCAGTGAAGGAATTGTGGAGATGGAAGAAAGAGGTAACGGAGAAATTCTCCTCTCTAGCTCTGCCTCAGCTCTTCAAGCAACAAGGACCTTGGCTTTACGTCTTAATTTCTGGGGAATCAAGTTCACCTTTCTTTAAATAAGAGCAGAAATGTAGTGACTAGGCAGCACTATATGACGCTGACCGCGCGCACACTAGAAGAGAAAGGCATGTTGTTTGTGTGTGGATCTGGATGAACGCAGCATTTTTAGGAAGAGTGCAAAGAATCTTTGATTTTTGAATTATAATTGCAAGAAGTTTATATCATATATTTGGGGCCCACAGTAGAATATTTCTGCTATGTTGGGAGAAATAAAGGTCACCACATAGTTTATTTCTTTCTTTATAAGCCAATCATCTCTTTGCTTCAGTGTCCAGCTCCAGAGTCTCTAAAATGAACATTCCAAGGTGTTTTCCAGGATATGTGACACGTACATGAGTTTGGACCGAGAATCACTAACCTAAACGATGGCATTTCATTAGGCACATCCTTTTTGGAAATTTATCATAATGTTAAGACTATAAAGGGATATTGACGACAAACACTAGAAAAATCCTTTTAATCAGAGAGCAAAAAGAGATTAGCAGAGTTGACAGCCCAGAGAGGGCGAGATGAGGAAGCTTTGGAAGTCAGCCTTGGTCTGGATTCAGACCTGGCCAGAGGCTGGCCATGGCCCCTTAGTGACCAGGTGGGGGTCCCGAGGAGGGGAGCACGGCACATCTGCTCACCCCATCGGGCTCGCCACGGCCGTCACTTCACAGCAGCAGTGGCAGAAAAGGCGCTGAAGGGGGCGGCAGCTTCAGCCTGCTGAGAATCCTCAGGGTAACATGTGCGCCTGAAAGGGCTGCTAAAATGGGCTTTAAGGATACTGATTCATAAAATTTTCTCATTTAAAAATAGCACATGAATAATTAGGTGCTGAATAAGTACCCAAGTTCATTCTAATCCAAATCCAATTACTCATACCTGAGTGCAGGTATGCACGTGCACACCTGCTCATAGATGAAGGATTATGTTCTCCCTCCATCCCAAACACACACGTAATAAGGAGTTTGGACCCCCTGTATTTCCAACCTGACCTATGACCCGTGCCATGGTCTCCTTACCTACATTTCCTTCACACTCCAGCCATGATTTGAGTTTAATAAAATGCATCATATAGTGTATTACAGAAGTACTACATGTAAATTTAATCCTGAGCAACTTCTTTCCTTTATCTTTATTTTATTTTATTTTTTAAAAAAAAATTTTTTTTATTAATCAAAAAAAAAGAAAAGAAATTAACACAACATTTAGAAATCATTCCATTCTACAAATGCACTCAGTAATTCTTAGTATCATCACATAGATGTATGATCATCATTTCTTAGTACATTTGCATCGCTTTAGGAAAAGAACTAGCAAAACAGCAGAAAAAGATACAGAATGTTAATATAGAGAAGAGAATTAAAATAATAATACTAATAAAATATATATATATATATATATAAAGGAAAAAGAAAAAAAACAAAAACAAAAGATACAAACACACAAACAAACAAAAAACCATATTTCAGGTGCAGCTTCATTCAGTGTTCCAACCTAGTTACATTACACTTAGGTATTATTGTGCTGTCCATTTTTGAGTTTTGTATCTAGTCCTGTTGCATAGTCTGTATCCCTTCAGCTCCAATTACCCATTATCTTACCCTGTTTCTAACTCCTGCTGGTCTCTGTTACCAATGATATATTCCAAGCTGATTCTCGAATGCCGGTTCACATCAGTGGGACCTTACAGTATTTGTCCTTTAGTTTTGGGCTAGACTCACTCAGCATAATGTTCTCTAGGTCCATCCATGTTACTACATGCTTCATAAGTTTAGTCTGTCTTAAAGCTGCATAATATTCCATCGTAGGTATACGCCACAGTTTGTTTAGCCACTCGTCTGTTGATGAACATTTTGGCTGTTTCCATCTCTTTGCAATTGTAGATAATGCTGCTATAAACACTGGTGTGCAAATGTCTGTCTGTGTCTTTGCCCTTAAGTCCTTTGAGTAGATACCTAGCAGTGGTATTGCTGGGTCGTAATCCATTCTGCCATTCTATGTCTTTTGATTGGGAAATTCAGTCCATTAACTTTTAGTATTATTACTGTTTGGATAATATTTTCCTCTACCATTTTGGCTTTTGTATTATATATATCATATCTGATTTTCCTTCTTTCTACACTTTACTCCACACCTCTCTTTTCTGTCTTTTCGTATCTGACTTTAGTGCTCCCTTTAGTATTTCTTGCAGAGCTGGTCTCTTGGTCACAAATTCTCTCAGTGACTTTTTGTCTATAAATGTTTTAATTTCTCCTTCATTTTTGAAGGACAATTTTGCTGGATATAGGAGTCTTGGTTGGCAGTTTTTCTCTTTTAGTAATTTAAATATATCATCCCACTGTCTTCTAGCTTCCATGGTTTCTGCTGAGAAATCTACACATAGTCTTATTGGGTTTCCCTTGTATGTGACAGATTGTTTTTCTCTTGCTGCTTTCAAGATCCTCTCTTTCTCTTTGACCTCTGACATTCTAACTAGTAAGTGTCTTGGAGAACGCCTATTTGGGTCTATTCTCTTTGGGGTGTGCTGCACTTCTTGGATCTGCAAATTTAGGTCTTTCATAAGAGTTGGGAAATTTTCAGTGATAATTTCTTCCATTAGTTTTTCTCCTCCTTTTCCCTTCTCTTCTCCTTCTGGGACACCCACAACACGTATATTTGTGCGGTTCATATTGTCCTTGAGTTCCCTGATACCCTGTTCAAATTTTTCCGTTCTTTTCCCGATAGTTTCTGTTTGTTTTTGGAATTCAGATGTTCCATCCTCCAAATCACTAATTCTATCTTCTGTCTCTTTGAATCTATCATTGTAGGTATCCATTGTTTTTTCTATCTTTTCTACTTTGTCCTTCACTTCCATAAGTTCTGTGATTTGTTTTTTCAGTTTTTCTATTTCTTCTTTATGTTCAGCCCATGTCTTCTTCATGTCCTCCCTCAACTTATCGATTTCGTTTTTGAAGAGGTTTTCCATTTCTGTTCGTATATTCAGCATTAGTTGTCTCAGCTCCTGTATCTCATTTGAACTATTGGTTTGTTCCTTTGACTGGGCCATATCTTCAATTTTCCGAGCGTCATCCATTATTTTCTGCTGGTGTCTGGGCATTTGATCAGATTTCCCTGGGTGTGGGACCCAGCTAGTTGAAAGGTTTTTCTGTGAAATCTCTGGGCTCTGTTTTTCTTTTCCTGCCCAGTAGGTGGTGCTCGTGGTGCTCGTCTGTCTGCACGGCAGTCGGCCCGGGAAACCGCGTGTGGAGGCGGGGGTCGCTGGCTGCCGCGGCTTGGGAGAGTGCCAGTCCTAATTGCCCAGCTGGCCCGAAACGCCAAGCGTGACGGGAGGGCCCCGCTATCCAACGTTCCCAGTCAGACCGGGGAGCCACGTGCATGGAGGGGACCCCAGTCGCCAGCCGCCCCTGCTGGGAAAATGCGCGCCCCTCGGGTATCTCACCGCAGCAGATTCTCCCTGCCCGTTCAGCTGTTCCAGAAAGGGGTACGCTGTCTTTTTGGTCTCTGTCGTGACTCCGGGAGCTGTTTCGTATTGTTTCTGTTTCTTTAGTTGCTTTTCTGGAGGAGGAACTAAGACCCGCGCGTCTTACTAAGCCGCCATCTTCTCCGGAAGTCTATCTTTATTTTTATATCTCTAAGAAAACCTACAGGATAAAATGCTTGAAATACTGTACATTTAATCATTAATTCCTTATTTCCTTTCTTACATAAAGGTAGTACAGTCATTACAGTATACCATAAAGGCTCAATTTATATTCAAAATCTTTCTTTAGGACAAATGTGTGAGGGACACAAACCATCTCTCTGGAAGTTTTGAGCCCCTTCAACTCTAGGATAAAGGTAATTTTAGGTTTAAAATCTTGGTCTTGGGTAAGAAAGCTAGTTGGAATGTATTAATCATAAATAAATTCTACCAAGAAACAAGACAAAATTGCTCTCTGCCCACTGGAATGGCCAAAATGTTGAACTCTGACAATACCAACACTGCCAGAGGCATGGGGCCACTGAGCTCTCTTTCATTTGGTGGAAATGAAAAATGGTCCTTTGGAAGACAGTACAGCAAGTTAAACATACACCAAGTGATCTCCTTTCTAAATCTCTACCCAAGAAAACATATGTCTACACAATGCTTTGTACATGCATGTTTATGAGACATTGTTCATAGCAGCCCGAATAAAACATAAGAAAAACCAAAAACAAAACCCAACCCCCAAACCAGCAAACCACTGGAGACAACTAAATGCTCACCAAGAGGTGACTAAACAGTGCTTGGTATATCCATACTGAGGAATGCCACTCAGCAATAGAAGGAAAGAAATAATGATGCAAGAACTATATGGTGAGTCTCAAAAAACATTAAGGAAAGTGAAAGAAGCCAGATAAAAAAAGACAGAATGCACATTGCAAAATTGTTTATATGAAGCCATTTAAAAGAAATTCAAGGGAAGGAAAATTGTCAGAAAGCAGAGAAATTGCCAGGAGCCAGGGAAGCCGGAGGGTAGGGCCGAGGGAACCTTGGGGATGGCGGGAGAGTATGGCCATTATGTACTGCATGAAATTGCCAAAGTCATCAAGTTGTATGATTAGAATGAGATGATTCTATTATATACACACTGTACTTTGGTAAAGATGGAAAAAGTGGACAAGGTAGCATATTTAAAATCAAATTCATCCTTTTCTAAATATGGCATGAAAACCAGAAACCATCACGGAAAAGACTGATGGTATGTCTAAACATATTTATGACACAAAAATAAAGTTAAAAAGCAAAGGAATGGCAGGAGGAGACATTTCAAATTATGTTTCATTAATTTCCTTCATTTCAAAAGTAGTGTTCCCCACCCCCCCAAAAAAAAGGTCAGTAGAAAATCATAGAGTACATGACTAGGCAATTCACTGAGCAGAATAAACATTGGTAGGGAAAATAGTAATAACAATAATTAATATTTACTGAGCATCTATTGTCCTCTGTCACTCACTAAGTGCTTAATATTTTTAATTGAGTTATATGACATATGATGACTTGCACAGATTTCAAGTGTAGAATTTGGTAAGTTTGACATATCCAAAACTGAAATGGAGAATATATTCATCACCCCAAAGTTTCCGTCCCCCTCTTTGGGATTCTTCCCTCCACCTCTCCACAGGCATCACCATCCCCAAGCAACAACGCTCATGCTTTCTAGGATTATATATTACTTCACATTTGCTAGATTTCACATAAATGTAAGCACATAGTGTGTTCTTTTTTGCTTATTAGGTTTCTTTCATTTACCATATTTGTTTTGAGATTCATCCATCTGTGCCTGATAATGGTTCATTCCTTTTGTTTTTAGAAACAGTTCCTTCATTTTTATTGCAGGAGAGTATTTTGCTGAAAGGATATGCCAGAATTCATTTATCTATTCACGCGGTGATGGAAATTTGAGTTGCTTTGAGTTTTAGGCTATTACAAAAGAAACTGTTATGCACATTTGCATACCCGTTTTTATGTGGACAAACACTTTCTTTTGGCTGGATCATATGGTAGGTGTACATTTAACTTTTGAAGAAGCTGTTTTCCAAAGCAGTTGTATCGTTTTTCATTTCTAGCAAAAATATATGAGCTTTCCAATTCATCCCCAATCTAGCCTTAATATGATCACTTTATTTTTAGCCATTCTACTAGTGTGTTGTGGTAAATAGCTTTGTATGTCCCTAATGACTAATGAGGCAGAGCATCTTTTCATGTGCTTATTTGCCCAACATGTATCTTCTTTGGTGAAGCGTCCATTCAAGTCCCTTTTTTATTGTGTTTATTTTCTTATTGTTGATTTTGAGAGTAATTCAAAATATGTTCTGGATACACGTCTTTTCTCAGATACATGCCTTGCAAATATTTTCTTCTAGTCTGTGGTTTGTCTTAAGCAGAACAAAACTTTTGAATTTTGACAAGTCCAATCTGTCAACTTTTTTTGGATGATATTTTGGTACTGTGTCTAAGAAACTTTTGCCTATATCAAGGGCCTCCAAATTTTCTCCTATGTTTTCTTCTAGAACTTTTATACTTTAGGTTTTACATTTAGGTATTTTCTCCATTTTGAGTTAATTTTGTCTATGATAAGAGTTAAAGGCCTGAATTCATTTTTTTTTTTCTTATTGACATCCAGTTATTCCAACACCATTTGTTGGAAAGACTCTCCTGTTTGCATTAGATGGCCTTTGCATGTTTGTAAAAACTAAATGTCCATTTCTGTGTGGGTCTGTTTCTGGGCTGCTGATCTCCTGTATTTATCCACTTGTCATCATTTAGGCCAAAATCACACTGTCTTGATTACTGTGACTTTATAGGAGCTCTTGTAATCAGGTAGTGTTAGTTTTCCAATTTTGTTCTTCTTTTTCAAAGAATCTTCTTGGCTATTCTATATTCTTTGCATTTTCATATCAATTTTAATGCCAGCTTGTTCATTTTTGCAAATAAACTTTCGGGAGCGTTTGTTGGGTTTGTATTGCATCTATAGATTAATTTGTAGACAATTGCACTCAACAGAATTGGATCTTCAAACCTGTGAATACAGTATGTCTCTCCATTTATTTAGGTCTCTAATTTCTCTCAGCTATATTTTGTAGCTTTCAGTGTATAGACAGGTCTTGTGTTTTTTAGAATAAAATGTATCTATAAGTATTTTATATATTTTGCTGCTATTGTAAGTGGTATTATTTTTTAAATTCCAATTTTGGATTGTTTATTTCAAGTATAGAAATACAATTGATTTTTGTCATTGACCTTGTATCCTGCAACCTTGCTAAACTCACTCATTAATTCTAGTACCTTTTTTATCTCATCTATTGAACTTTTTACGTAGGTGGTTATCTCAGTTTGTAGGTGGTTATCTCAGTTTGCTAGGTCGGCTAGAACAAGTGTCGCCATCTGGGTGGCTTAATTCGTTTTCCCAAGCTCTGGAGACTGAACCCAAGGTGTCACAGGGCCGTGTGTCCTCTGAAGACTGCGGGCAGCGTGCTGGATCCGCGGCGTAATTCAGTTTCTGCTGCCGTCACATGACCGTCTTCTCTCTTGGTCTGCCTGGGTCCAAATTTCCCTGCTCATAAAGAAACCAGTCATTGATGCGGGTGCACGTAGAGCAGTTTGGCCTCATCATAACTAATATTATTTTCAAATACCCTACTTGCAAATAAAATCACCCCATGAGACTGGGAGTTAGAACCTGAACATATCTCTTGGGTGAATACAATTCAATCCATAACAGGGATCATGTAATCTGCCAATAAAGAGAGTTTTACTTCTCGTTTTTCAATCTGGATGCTATCTACCTATTTACCTACCTACCCACATACCTACCTACCTACCTACATACCTACCTACCTACCTACCTACCTACCTACCTACCTACCTACCTACCTACCTACCTACCTACCTACCTACCTACCTACCTACATACCTACATACCTATATATCTACATACCTACCAACTAGCTTTCTTTATTGCCTTGGATAGAGCCTCTAGTCCAATGTTGAATAGAAATGGTGAGAGCGCACATCCCTTCTCATTCCTCATCATAAGGGGAAAATATTTGCCCTTCACCAATATGCATGGTGTTAGCTGTCGGATTTTCATAGATGCTCTTTACCAGGTTTAGGAAGTTGTCTTCTATTCCTGCTCTGCTGAGAGTTTTTATTGGTAATGGATGTTGGCTTTTGTCAAATGCTTTTTCTGAGTTTCTTGAGATAACTGTTTGTTTTCTTTTTCCTTTTTAGTTTGTTAATATGGTGGTAGGTGGGACACATTGATGCTAAAATGTTGGACCACCCTTGAGTTCACAGGATAAATCCCATTATCTCATGGTGTATTTTTTTCTGTCTTATATAAAGTGCTTTATGATGATTATTTCATCTGTGTTTATAGCAACTCTAGGTGGTGTAAATACTGTTATTATTCCTATTTCTCTTCTAAGGAAATTGAGGCACAGATGGCTTCTTCCCTTGACCAAGTAGTTAGAGCTTAGATAGATTGGAGATGGTCCAATAACCAAAAGCCTGAATTCTTAACTTGCAAGTAGAAATACAAACTAGAACTTCAATGACAAAATTTCACCTATCTGCATGGCATTGATTAAATACAGCAACAATATTTACTGCTGATAAGGAAGAAGATAAAGCTGTATTTATAAACTGTAATGTAATATAATAAACATTATAATAACAGTTATAATGTTTGTAACTGTTGGTAGGAATGTAAATTGATACATGTATGGCTGTGTCCCAATAAAACCTTATTCATAAAAGCAGGCTGATCCCATATTTAGCTCATAGTTTGAGACCTTGGGACGTAACCCAAATACCAAGGGAATCCACTAGCAGAGTGGTCCTGAGGCCACCAGGAAGTCACCCAAATGAGCATCATTGGCACCTAACTTTGAATCCTCCAGATGAAGTGCTTTGAAAGCAACTCGTGCAGATTCACACCTGTTCACAGCAGCTCATTGTTTACAATTGACATATTGTGAATTTTCACGTTTCCTTTCTCTATTTCCAGGGATTTTTTTTTCCTGGTATTTGCAATATGGAAAATATTCCTTTTTTTTTTCTTTCATTCACTATGTTTCCAGGCAGCACTTTGCTTCCACGATGTTCATATACTACTCTTATATGTATTTTGGTTTGAAGAATTAATATTTTTATAGCAGGTGAAGGTGGTTCAGTTAGACAGCTGTATAAGCCTGAACTCATCTCATGTTCACAGCTAATTTCCTTTGAGAATCTCACATTCTCTTTCTCTCTGGAGCCATGAAATAACGTATTTGTAAAATGTTCACACATGCTGAGAAAAAGAAAGTTTTAGACATGAAATATATGTTTGATTTCAGGCATTTTAATTCTGTTATTTCAGAGAGTCATCTGGTTTGTGGAAAATTGGGTTAGCACATTTTAATACTGTGAAAAAAATATGTTTCACTAGTAAGCACCTTCTAAATGATAAAATTTTCCAGGTAATTCATTTTTGATCAGTTTTTTGTGTCTAAATTTCCAAACTTTCATCCATATCCTGGATTGCAGGCATCCTTAATAATGAGACAAAGTAGATTACTAGATAAAAAGACAAGTACTTCAACAACATGAGAAACTTCTGGGTGGGTTAAATTAGTCATCCACTCGATGAATAGGTCCCATGTCAGATTATATTTTCTGAAGTTTTTGATCACAAATTCTCATCAGGAAAATTTTCTATCATGTAGCTTTAGCATGGAAATATTTAATTTTTTAATCAATGATATGCATGTGCTATAGCACTAACATTGCTTATGCTTTCAAATATATGTAGATTAAAAGTTAAAGTGCCACAAAATAGAGAACTTTAATTTATTTGGGCGCCGCTCTGGAGAGCAGTGGCTGTGGGGCTCCTCAATGCCCCAAGGAAGCCAGATGTGAGCAGGATGCTGAGGGAGGGGTCCTCCATCGCACCTGCCAGCAGGAGGGCGAAGCAGCCCTCTCGGAGCCACTCGTTCTGCAGAAGCAGATGAACCAAGTCCAAATCGGGAACAGCCCTGCTGGCGCCCAGGGTCTGCACGTACCACTAACCGGTGTTCTGGACTGAAGCGACTTTGGGAAAGGTCCATGGAAAGAGCCCTGTGACACAGCTGGTCCAGCTGGGCTCATGCTGTAAATCCATCTCCTTACGTAGGATTTCAGAGACGTCAGAGGCACATTTTCATAGCAGGTCATTTGAATTGCCCTACGGGAGTTAGATTCTCTGTGAAATCCTATGCCTAATACTTGTGTGAAAAATCCCTTTTCAAAACAAACAACCTCTCTCTTATTTTGGCTGTCTTGCAATCCCTGCCTTTTTCCCATTTTTTTTTATTGGGGTAAAATATGCATAACAAAAATTGTTTTATCCATTTTTGTGTGGATAATTCTATGACATTAAATGCATTGACAATGTTGTGTAACTTTTGACATTATCTATTTCCAGAATGTTTTCATCATTCCAAACAGAAACTTGTACACATTAAGCAATAACTTCCAATTTCCCATCGCCTCCCCACCTCCCAATCTCTGGTTACCAGTATTCTGCTTTTCTTCCCTATGAATTTTCTTATTTTAGGTATTTCATATAAGAGAAATCATACGACATATGTCCTTCCGTATCCAGTTTATTTCACTCAATATGACGTCTTCAAGATTCACCAATGTTGTAGCATGTATCACAACGTCATTTTTTATGGCTGAATACTATTCCATTGTGTGTCTGTACCATATTTTGTTTACCCATACATTTGCTGTTGGATACCAGGGTTGTTTCCACCTTTTGGTTATATGAAAAATACTGCAGTGAACATTGGTGTACAAACCTCTGCCTGAGTCCCTGCTTTCAATTCTTTTGTGTATATACCTAGAAGTGGGATTGCTGAGTCACATGGTAGTTTTATGTTTAATTGTCTGTGGATCTGCCAAACTGTTTTCCACAGTGGCTGCACCATTTCACATCCCCTCCAAAAATGCATGAAGGTACCTATTTCTCTACATCTTCTCCAACTTTGTTAGTTTCTGTATTTTTTTTTAATAGTAGCTATTCTAGTGTTTGTAAAGTACTGCCTCTCATTCTAGACTTGTTTTGCATTTCTCTAATGGCTAATGATATTGATCATCTTTTCATGTGCTTATTGACCGTTTGTACATCTTGGAGAAACATGCATTCAAATTTTTAGTCCATTTTTAAATTGGGATGTTTGGCTTTTGTTGTTTTGTTGTAGGAGTTCTTTATATATTCTGGTTATTAAGCCATTACAAGATATATGATTTCCAAATATTTTCTATATATTCTGTAGGTTGTCTTTTCACTTTCTTGACAATGACATTTTAAACGCAAATGTTTCTAATTTTGATAAAGTCTAATATCAATTGTTTTTGGTTGCTCATACTTTTGATATAAAATCTAAGAATCTATTGCCTAATATAATGTTCTGAAATTACTTCCCTATGTTTTATTCTAAGAGGTTTATAGTTTTAGCTCTTATATTACGTAGCTAATCCATTTTCAATTAAATTTTGCATATTGTGGGAGTAGGGATCCAAATTCATTCTTTGCATGTGGATATCCAATTGCTCCAGGACTGTTTGTTGAACAGACTATTGTTTCCTAATTTAATGGATTTTGTGCCCTTGTTGAAAATCAGCTGGCCATAGATGTGAATGTTTATTTCTGGGCTCTCAATTCTATTCCATTTGTCTATGTGTCAGTGCTTATGCCAGTGCCACACTGTTTTTATTACTGCAGCCTTCTAATAAGTTTTGAAATCAAGATGTGTGAGATCTCCAACTTTGTTCTGCCTTCTCAAGATTGTTTTGGTTACTCAGGGCTCTTTGAAATTCCATATAAATTTGAAGATTATCTTTTCCATTTCTGTAAAAAAGCTGCTGGGGTTTTGGTAGGAATTGTACTGAATTTGTAGAACACTTTTGGGGGTATTGACATCTTGACAATAATGGGTCTTCCAATCCGTGAACACAGGATGTCTTGCCATTGACTTAGGTCTCCTTTAATTTATTTCAGAAATGTTTTGTAGTTTTCAGTTTATAAGGGTTGGCAATTGAATTGTGTCCTCCACAAAAGGCATACTTTGGTCCCAATCCTTGATCTTGTGGGTACAAACCCAGTTTTAAATAGGACCTTTGAAAATGTTATTAATTAACATGTCCTCAGACTGAGTGAGGGTAGGACCTGATCCAGGAGAGCTAATGTCCTTATTAACAAAGGAAATTTGGATATGAAAAGAAAAGCCCCGGGGAGCAGCAAGGAGCTGGAAGTCCCCAGAACCCAGAAGAGAAGGAGAAGACATTTCCACATTACAGAAAAGCCAAGGAACTGCAAAGAATGCTGGCAAGCCAGAAAATACTGAAGCAAGCCTTCTGGACTGTGAAACCACGAGACAATAAATTCTTGTTTCTAAGCCAACTTATTATATGGTTTTTGTATTACCATAGAGAAATGAAAATAAGTCTTATACCTTGTTGGTTAAATTTATTCCTAGTATATTTAGGAATTTTAGGAATTTAGTATCTTATTTTTTAGAATCTATTGTAAATGAAATTTCCTTTCAGATTGTTCATTACTGCTACATAGAAATACAAGTGACTTTTGCATATTGGACTTGTACTCTGAAACTTTTCTGACTTCATTTACTAGTTCTAGTAGCTTTGTTAGAAGTCAGCTGTGAAACCATCGGGTCCTGGACTTTTCTTTGTTTAGAGAAACAAAGAAAATCTCTTTTGTTGTTATGGGTCCATTGAGATTTCTATGTCTTCTTAAGTCAGTTTAGGTAATTGTATGTTGTTAGGAATTTGTCTATTTCATCTAGTTGTCTAATTTGTTGTACATTTGTTTATAGTGCCTTCTCATAATCCTTTTTGTTTCTGTGGGGTTGGTAGTAATGTCCTCCGGTTCATTCCTGATTTTAGTTATTTGTGTTCTCTGTTTATTACCTCTGTCAATCTGAATAAGGTTTATCAATTTTATTGATCTTTTCTAAGAACCAGCGTTTAGTTTCATTGAGTCACTCTATTGCCTTTCTATTTTCTATTTCCTCACCTCTGCTCTAGTCTTTAATATTTCCTTTCTTCTAACTTTGGGTTAGGTTGCTCTTCTTTTTCTATTTCTGCTAGATGTGAAGTTAGGTTATTTATTGTGATATCTCTTCATTTTTCATGTAGGCATTTACAGCTATAATTTTTCTTCTGAACACTGTCTTTGCCGCAAACCATAAGTTTTGGCATGTTTGGTATGTTTTCATTTTTTTGGTGAGTTTTCATTTCATTTGTTTATAAATATTTTCCAATTCCCACGGGAGCTCTTTGACCCATTTGTTGTTTAATTTCTACATATTTGTGTATTTTCCAGTTTTGCTTCCTTTCCTAATTTCTACTTTCATTGCATTGTGGTCAGAGAAGATACACTGTATGATTTTAATCTTTTAAAAGTTCACTGCTATCGGTTTTGTAGCCTAACATATGGTCTATCCATGTGCAATTTAGAAGATGATGCATTCTGCTCTTATGGATGGAATGTCCTTAGATGTAGTTCATTTTAGTGTTTTCACATCCTCTATTTCCCATGGATCACTATTTAGATGTTCTGTGAGTTGTGGAAAGTGATATATTGAAGTCTCCAACAATTATCATGGAACCATCTATTTCTCCTTTCAATTCTTTCAGTCTTTGCTTCATCTATTGTGGGGTTCTGTCATTAGATGCCTATATGTTTATAGTCCTGCTGGAGTGAGTCTTTTATCAATACATGTGTATTCATGCCTTTCATCAGATTTGATAAATTTTCTGCCACTGTTTCTTCAAATAACTTTTTTTTGTCACTTTCTCTCTTTCTTGTCCTTCTGGGATTCCCACCAGGTGTATGTTGTCACACTTGATCATGTCCCACAGGTCTCTCGGGATCTATTCATTTCCTTCATTCTTTTTCCCCTTTGCCTGTCACACTGGATAATTTCAATTGTCTTTTCTTCAAGTTATCTTGTCCTATTCTTTGACCTGTTCAAGTCTATTATTGAAACCCTCTAGTGAGTTTTTCACTTCACTTATTGTACTTTTCAGCTCCAGAATCTCTGCTTGGTTCCTTTTTAAAATGTCTATCTCTTTATTTTGTTCAGACAATGTTTTCTTAATTTCCCTTAGTTGTTTGTGCATGGTGACCTTTATTTAATTGAACATATTTGAGACAGTTGATTTAAAGTCTTTGATTAATATTTGCCATGTATGAGCTTCCTCAGGGATGGTTTATGTCAATATTTGTCCCTGAGAGTGGGCCATACTTTCTTGTTTCTTTGTGTGTGTTAAAATTTCTTGTTGAGAACTCAAGATTCTGAGTATTAAGTTGTTATAACACTGGAAATCTTATTCTTCCACTTTTTTGGGATCGCTGGATTTTTTGCTTGTTGAGGGCTGGACCTTACAGTGTGTGACTTTTCCAAACAATCTTTGCTTCCAAATAGGGGTGGGAAAGGAAAGAAAGAAGAAGGAAGGAAAGAGTAAGGAAGTCTCATTTCTTTGACTCCTCTGCCGTTCTGCCTGTGGGGTTGGAGCAATGGCTTCCTTTCTTGCCCTCTTCCACCCTCCCACTGTGATCAGGAGGAGTGATCATAAGAGTGATCAACAGTCAAATCACACCCAAATTTGGGGGGGGACTATGTCCTCTTAGCTCGCCTCTCTAGCAAGCTTCACCAGGAGCCCAGGCTGCAGTCCCTGCTGCTGCCTGCCATGTGGTTGGGGGTCAGGGATGGCAGCTGTTACATAGAGAGTAAAATTCATCAATGTTTACTGTAATTTAACAGCCTCTTCACCCAGTTCTTCCCTGATGCTGCAAGTGCTCCACCAGACTCCAGACTTCCAAGATAGTTGATTGAGACAGTTCCTGCCGGTTTATCAGTTGCTTTAGTGGAGGGACTGATTCCTGGAGCTTCTGACTCTGCCATCTTCCCACCATCCTCCTCGAATCTGACTTCTGAAGGTAGCGAGGCAAGATTGTGGTTTCCCAGCTCAGTGGAGAGACTTCCTAACACCCCTCTCCAGGAGGGGAGGACTGACTCGCCTCATGCTAGCTCCTTTTCAGCAAACCAGCATGAAATAACCTCTTTTCCTGTAAGTCACAGGCCAGGTACTTGTGGGAATGCAAGCAGGCGCGTGGAGAGTCGCTGGTCTAGCACAGATGACTCCTCGCATCCGTGTTGGTGCGACCCTGGCGATGAAAGCCCAGGTAAGTCGGTGCTTCCGCCATCCTTAACCCCCCCAGAACCCCGCCCCCAGCTCACTCTCCAGTATCGGTGCTGCTGCAGGTATTCAGGTTCCCAGAGATCTTAAAAAATTTATTTTTGTTGTTTCTGTTATTATTGGGGTGATTGTCATCATTGCTATTTTGTGGGTATTTTCGCAGACTCTTGGGAGGAGGACATGGGTCCATGGCTCCATGAGGAAGTGTGTGTGTGCACCTCTCAAGGACACGCAGTGATGGAGGACAATCAGCCTTTTCAACATGGTTATAGCAACATGATCTTTGGAAGACAAAAAAAGCAACTGGCTCCACTTGAATTCTAAATGCATTAAAACAAACTTTGAAGTAAATAATCTGAGTTTCTGTCTTCATAAATTACAGTGATAACACGTAACTTTCTCTTTTCAGCTTTCCTGACATAAGTAAGCCCTTTTGTGCTTCCCTCTCTGAAACCGTGAATATACTTCCCTTTAAAAAC